>NC_082639.1:123591140-123891140 GCF_028023285.1 Balaenoptera ricei
ACTTAGACCGAGAGGTTACACTATTCTCCACAACTTCTTCAACATCTATTGTTTGTTGACTTTTTGCTGATGGTCATTCTGACCGGTGAGAGGTGATACCTTTGTGTAGATTGGCTTTGCATGCGACTGATAATTCCTGATGTTTTGCGTTTATCAATGTCCTTTTCATTCGTTTAAAGATGGAGCTAAACTTACAACTTCAAATTGCCTTCTTGAAAAATTTGCCGCGTTTGGATTTTTTTGGCCATTCCCTACCCCAGGACAGTTGTTGAGGGCATGAGTCATTTACAGCCCTGCAGTCCTTGTGACTATTAGTGACCATTAGCAGTGGATTTAAAGCTGCTGTTTGAGGAAACGGCCTTAGTGTGGCAGCATTTCTACGTTGCCATCTCTGCTTGCTAGGGAAACAGAACCTTGCTGCAAGTTGTGCTGTTAGGTTGCAGATTAGATTGGAATGTGCCAGGACAAACCCCCATAAGTTTTAGCCTCCTTAATTCTTGTTTGTGTCTTTAAGTTGTACTTTTTCTCAGAGCAAGTTTGATTGAAAATGTCTTTTGTTCTAGGTGTACAGAATCTTGTTCATTTACACATATACATACATCTATTGATCTTTGGGTCCTTTTCCATGTAGGTTATTACAGAGTGTTGAGGAGACCACTCTTGGTATTCTGTAGGTCTTTGGGGATGATATATTTTATATGTATTAGTATATATTTGTTAACCCCAATATCCTAATATATCCATTCCTCACACCTTTTCTTTGGCTTAACCATCAGTTTGTCTTCTCAATCTGAGATTGCCTTTTTCTATGGAAATATGTTCATTTTTATGAATTTTCAGATAACATAAGTGATAGCATAGGACATTTGTCTTTCGCATTCTGACTTACTTCACAGAGTGTGATTATTTCTAGGCTCCTCTGTGGTGCTGCATATGCCATTCTTTTATTTTTTTTCGTGGTTGATATTCCATTCTGTCCATATACCACTTCTTCTTTGTTCATTCATCTGTTTATGGACCCTTTTTTTCCTTCCATGTCTTGGCTATTTCAATATTCCTGCATTGCACATTTGCCTGCCTCTGTCTTTCCGTTTCTGGTGGTCTTAGGTTATAGGCAAAGAAGGTGCCCTGCCGCATCATATGGTAGCTCAGTTTTTACCTTTTAAAGCAGCTCCATTCAGTTTTCCTTAGTGCTGTTACCACTTTACATCCCACCAGCAGCTAGAAGGTACACAGTTCTCTAAAACCCCTTCAGCATTCATAGTTTGTAGACTTTTTGCTGATGGTCATTTGACTGGTGTGAGCTGAAACCTTTTTGGAGGTTGGATTTGCATGTGACTAATAATTCCTTATACTGCGCTTTACGCATGTCCATTTTTTTCTTTTGCTTTTTTTTTAAAGAGTGAGTGCAACTTCCCTCTTCATATTGACTTCTTGAAAAATTTGTCATGTGTTGAATTTTCTTGCCTATTCCCTACCCCAGGGCATATTTTGAGGGCAGGTGTCATTTACATCCCTGCAATCCTTGTGGCTATTAAGCAACCATTAGCACTGGATTTAAAGCTGCTGTTGTGGGAAACAGCCACAAGGCGGCAGCATTATTACCTTTTCAACTCTTGTTACTAGGGCAACAGAGACTTCCTGGAGGTAGTGTTCCGAGGTTGTAAATTAGAGTGGAATGTGCTGGAACAGGCCCCCAGAAGTTTATGTGTCCTTACTTATGTTTGTTTTTTACATTAAATTTCTATTTCTTTTTTTTTATATTGATTCAATATATATAGATATTGTGAAATTAACACGATAAGTCTAGTTAACATCCATGACTATACATAATTAAAGGTTTTTTCTCGTGATAACAACTTTTTTAATTAATTTATTTATTTATGGCTGCGTTGGGTCTTGGTTTCTGTGCGAGAGCTTTTTCTAGTTGCAGCAAGTGCGGGCCACTCTTCATCGCGGTGCGCGGGCCTCTCATTATCGCGGCCTCTCTTGTTGTGGAGCAGATTCTCCAGACGAGCAGGCTCAGTAATTGTGGCTCACGGGCCTAGTTGCTCTGCGGCATGTGGGATCCTCCCAGAACAGGACTCGAACCCGTGTCCTCGGCATTGGCAGGCAGATTCTCAATAACTGCGGCGCCAGGGAATCCACTAATTTCTATTTCTTATCGGAATACATTTGATTAGAGTTTTGTGATTGTCTGGCTGTACAGAATCTGCTCAATGATTCATACAGATGTCTGTTCATCTTCGGATCCTGTTACCATGTATGTTATTACAGAATGTTGCGTAGACCTCCCTTGGTGTTTGGTAGGTATTTTGTCAATATATATTTTATATATATTGGTGATTATATAATTCATACAGTTTATGTGTTGTATGTTTATATACACTTAACATACATTAGTATATGTTTGTTAGCTCCATAATCCTAATTTGTCCATCCTCCCACCTTTCATTTTGGTTAACCATTCATTTGTTTTCTAAGTCTGTGAGTTTCTTTTTCTGTGGAAAATATGTTCATTGGTAGCAATCTTAGGATAACATGTATAAATGATATCATAGGATATTTGTCATTCCCTTTTGACTTACTTAACCTAATATGATTATTTCTAGTCTCATCTGTAGTCCTGAAAACGGCATTGTTCATTTATTTTTTCTGAGGCTAATATTCCATTCGGTACGTCCACCACTTCTTCTTTGTCCATTTATCTATTGATGGACATTTTGTTTGCTTGAATGTCTTGGCTATTGTAAATATTGCTACAGTGCATGTTTGCCTGTCTGTGTCTTTCCGATTCTGGTCTTCTTAGGTGATAGGCCCATTAGGGGATCGGCCGCATTGTATGGTAGCTCAATTTCTTTACCTTTTAAACGCAGCTCCATTCTGTTCTCGTGATTAGCTGTTACCAGTTTACGTCCAGCCAACAGCATAGTGGGTATGCATTTCTCCACCAACCCATCAGCATTCATTGTTTGTAGACTGTTTACGGATGGCATTTTGAATATTGGGTGGTGAAATCTTTTTGTATTTTGGATTTGCATCCAACCAATAATTCCTGATATTGAGCTTTTATCCATGTTATTCTTTTTTTTTAAATAACAGTGTGAGTAACACTTACCTCTTGAAACCGTTTTCTTGAAAAATTTTCCATGTTGTGAACTTTTTTGGCCATTACCTACCCCAGGACATTTTTTGAGGACACGTGTCATTTACAGCCCTACAATTGCTGTGAATCTTAAGTGACCGTTAGCCCAGTGTTTAAAGCTGCTCTTGTGGGAACCGGAAACAAGGCGGCAGCATTTCTCCATCCCCAAATCTGGTTACTAGGGCAGCTGAGCCTTCCAGAAAGTCGTGTTCCTAGGTTGTAAATGAGAATGGAATGGGCCAGAGACAACCCCAGCAACTTTATGTCTCATTAATTGCTGTTCGTGGTTTTAATTTTTTAAATTGGGGTAATGAGTAGAATAGTGTTTGTTGTAGGTGTACACAATCAGGTTCAGTTGAACATTATATACGTTTATTCATGTACAGATCCTCTTCCCATGTAAACTACTATTATTTTTTTTAATAAATGTATTTTATTTATTTATTTGTTTTTGGCTGAGTTGGATCTTCTTTGCTGCCTGTGGGCTGTCTCTAGTTGCGGTGAGCGGGGGCTACTCTCCGGTGCGGTGCACGGGCTTCTCACCGTAGTGGCTTCTTTTGTTGCGGAACACGGGCTCTAGGCATGCGGGCTTCAGTAGTTGTGGCACCTGGTCTCAGTAGTTATGGCTCATGGGCTCCAGAGCGTAGGCTCATTAGTTGTGGTGCACGGGCTTAGTTGCTCTGCAGCATGTGGGATCTTCCCGAACCAGGGATCGAACCTGTGTCCCCTGCATTGGCAGGAGGATTCTTAACCACGGTGCCACCAGGCAAGCCCCCGTGTAAATTATTACAGAGCGTTCAGTAGACCTCCCTTGGTATATGGTCGGTCTGTTTGATACATGTGTTTAATATGTATTTGTATACGTATGGTAACCCTAATCTTAATGTATCCATTCCTCCCACTTCTCCCTTAAGATAACCATAGTTTGTTTTCTAAGTCTGTGGGAGTCTTTCTCTGTGGAAATATGTTCATATGTGTCAGTTGTTAGGTAACACCTAGGAGTGATATCACAGGATATTTGTCGTCTGCTTTCCGACTTACCTCATGTTCTGTGATTATCTCTAGGCTCATCTATGGTGCTGCAAAGAGCAGTGTTTCATTCTTTTCCACGGCGAATATTCCATTGTGTACATGGACCACTTCTTCTTTTTACATTCATCTGTGGATGGACATTTTGGTTACTTCCAAGTCTTGGCTATGCTAAATATTGATGCAGTGCAGGCTTGCCAGCCTGTGTCTTTTGGATTCTGGTCTTCTCATGGGTTAGGCTCAGCATTGGGCCTACTAGATCACATGGTAGTTCAATTTTTACCTTTCAACGCACCTCCATTCTGTTCTCACTACTGGCTGTTACCAGTTTACATCCCACCAGCAACTTGAGGGTACACAGTTCTGTAAAAAACCCTTCAGCGTTTATTGTTTGTAGACTTTTTACAGATGACATTTTGAGTGTTGTGTGCTGATACCTTTTTGTAGTTTGGATTTGCATGCATCTAAAAATTCCCGATATTGAGCTTTTATCTACGTACTTTTTTTTTTAAGTAAAACAGAGAAACTTACCTCTTCAAATTGTTTCCTTGAAAAATTTGCCATGTTCTGAATTCCTGTGGCCATTACCTGCACCAGTACGTTTTTTGAGGGCAGGTGTCATTTAGAGCCCTGTAGTAATTGTGACTATTACATGACCATTGGCTCTGGGTTTAAAGCTGCTGTTGCAGGAAACGGCCACAAGGGGGCAGCATTTCTATATTCCCAACTCTGGTTACTAAGGGAAAAGAGCCTTCCTGGAAGTCCTGTTTGTAGGTTGTAAAGTAGAGTGGAATGTGCCAGGACAAACACCCCAAAACTATGTCTACTTATTTGCTGTTGGTATTCTTAGTTTAATTTTCATTTTTCTCCGAGCAAATTTAATTGCAATGTTGTGTTTGTTCTAGGTGTACAGAATCTCTTTCATTGATACATATATCTTTTCATGTTTGGATCCTGTTCCATATAGGTTATTACAGAAAGTTGTGTAGACCTCTCTTGGTATTCGGTATGTCTCTGATGATTATATATTTTATAAATATTAGCATATGTCTGTTAAACCCAATACGCTCCGTTATATATTCCTCACACCTTTCCGTTTGGCTAACCACAAGCTTGTTTTCTGAACACGTCAATGTCCTTCTCTGTGGAAATAGGTTCCTTCCTATGAATTTTTAGATAACACCTATACGTGATATCATAGGATATGTGTCTGTCGCTTCCTGACTTACTTCAAGTTGTGTGATTATCTGTAGCCTCATCTATGGTGCTGCGACCGGCATTGTTTCATTCTTTTCTGTGTCTAATGTTGCATTGTGTACATGGACCACTTTTTCGTCCACTCATCTGCTGATGGACATTTTTGTTGCTTCCATGTCTTGGCCATGGTATATACTGCTGCAATACACGATTTTCCATCCTGTGTCTTTTTGATTGTGGCTTTCACAGGTGACAGGCCCAACAGTGGGCCTTCCGGATCATATGGTAACTCAATTTTTACCTTTAAACGCACTGCCATTCTGTTGCTATTATTGGCTGTTACCAGTTTACATCCCACTTAGACCGAGAGGTTACACTATTCTCCACAACTTCTTCAACATCTATTGTTTGTTGACTTTTTGCTGATGGTCATTCTGACCGGTGAGAGGTGATACCTTTGTGTAGATTGGCTTTGCATGCGACTGATAATTCCTGATGTTTTGCGTTTATCAATGTCCTTTTCATTCGTTTAAAGATGGAGCTAAACTTACAACTTCAAATTGCCTTCTTGAAAAATTTGCCGCGTTTGGATTTTTTTGGCCATTCCCTACCCCAGGACAGTTGTTGAGGGCATGAGTCATTTACAGCCCTGCAGTCCTTGTGACTATTAGTGACCATTAGCAGTGGATTTAAAGCTGCTGTTTGAGGAAACGGCCTTAGTGTGGCAGCATTTCTACGTTGCCATCTCTGCTTGCTAGGGAAACAGAACCTTGCTGCAAGTTGTGCTGTTAGGTTGCAGATTAGATTGGAATGTGCCAGGACAAACCCCCATAAGTTTTAGCCTCCTTAATTCTTGTTTGTGTCTTTAAGTTGTACTTTTTCTCAGAGCAAGTTTGATTGAAAATGTCTTTTGTTCTAGGTGTACAGAATCTTGTTCATTTACACATATACATACATCTATTGATCTTTGGGTCCTTCTCCATGTAGGTTATTACAGAGTGTTGAGGAGACCACTCTTGGTATTCTGTAGGTCTTTGGGGATGATATATTTTATATGTATTAGTATATATTTGTTAACCCCAATATCCTAATATATCCATTCCTCACACCTTTTCTTTGGCTTAACCATCAGTTTGTCTTCTCAATCTGAGATTGCCTTTTTCTATGGAAATATGTTCATTTTTATGAATTTTCAGATAACATAAGTGATAGCATAGGACATTTGTCTTTCGCATTCTGACTTACTTCACAGTGTGTGATTATTTCTAGGCTCCTCTGTGGTGCTGCATATGCCATTCTTTTATTTTTTTTCGTGGTTGATATTCCATTCTGTCCATATACCACTTCTTCTTTGTTCATTCATCTGTTTATGGACCCCTTTTTTCCTTCCATGTCTTGGCTATTTCAATATTCCTGCATTGCACATTTGCCTGCCTCTGTCTTTCCGTTTCTGGTGGTCTTAGGTTATAGGCAAAGAAGGTGCCCTGCCGCATCATATGGTAGCTCAGTTTTTACCTTTTAAAGCAGCTCCATTCAGTTTTCCTTAGTGCTGTTACCACTTTACATCCCACCAGCAGCTAGAAGGTACACAGTTCTCTAAAACCCCTTCAGCATTCATAGTTTGTAGACTTTTTGCTGATGGTCATTTGACTGGTGTGAGCTGAAACCTTTTTGGAGGTTGGATTTGCATGTGACTAATAATTCCTTATACTGCGCTTTACGCATGTCCATTTTTTTTCTTTTGCTTTTCTTTTAAAGAGTGAGTACAACTTCCCTCTTCATATTGACTTCTTGAAAAATTTGTCATGTGTTGAATTTTCTTGCCTATTCCCTACCCCAGGGCATATTTTGAGGGCAGGTGTCATTTACATCCCTGCAATCCTTGTGACTATTAGGCAACCATTAGCACTGGATTTAAAGCTGCTGTTGTGGGAAACAGCCACAAGGCGGCAGCATTATGACGTTCTCAACTCTTGTTACTAGGGCAACAGAGTCTTCCTGGACGTCATGTTCCTCGCTTATGAATTAGAGTGGAATGTGCTGGGACAAGACCCCGGAAGTTTACGTCTCCTTACTTATGTTTGTTTTTTTTAATTTAATTTCTATTTCTTATCAGAGTAAATTTGATTAGAGTGTTACGATTGGCTGGCTGTACAGAATCTGCTCAATGATTCATACATATGTCTGTTGTTCTTCGGATGCTGTTACCATGTATGTTATTACAGAATGTTGAGTAGACCTCCCTTGGTATATGGTAGGTGTTTTGTCATTATATATTTTCTATATATTGGTGATTATATAATTCATACAGTTTATGTGTTGTATGTTTTTATACACCTAACATACATTAGTATATGTTTGTTAGCTCCATAATCCTAAGTTGTCCATCCTCCCACCTTTCATTTTGGTTAACCATTCATTTGTTTTATAAGTCTGTGAGTTTCTTTTTCTGTGGAAATATGTTCATTGGTAGCAATCTTAGGATAACATGTATAAATGATATCATAGGATATTTGTCATTCCCTTTTGACTTACTTAACCTAATATGATTATTTCTAGTCTCATCTGTAGTCCTGAAAACGGCATTGTTCATTTATTTTTTCTGAGGCTAATATTCCATTCGGTACGTCCACCACTTCTTCTTTGTCCATTTATCTATTGATGGACATTTTGTTTGCTTGAATGTCTTGGCTATTGTAAATATTGCTACAGTGCATGTTTGCCTGTCTGTGTCTTTCCGATTCTGGTCTTCTTAGGTGATAGGCCCATTAGGGGATCGGCCGCATTGTATGGTAGCTCAATTTCTTCACCTTTTAAACGCAGCTCCATTCTGTTCTCATGATTAGCTGTTACCAGTTTACGTCCAACCAACAGCATAGTGGGTATGCATTTCTCCACCAACCCATCAGCATTCATTGTTTGTAGACTGTTTACGGATGGCATTTTGAATATTGGGTGGTGAAATCTTTTTGTATTTTGGATTTGCATCCAACCAATAATTCCTGATATTGAGCTTTTATCCATGTTCTTCTTTTTTTAAAATAACAGTGTGAGTAACACTTACCTCTTGAAACCGTTTTCTTGAAAAATTTTCCGTGTTGTGAACTTTTTTGGCCATTACCTACCCCAGGACATTTTTTGAGGACACGTGTCATTTACAGCCCTACAATTGCTGTGAATCTTAAGTGACCGTTAGCCCAGTGTTTAAAGCTGCTCTTGTGGGAACCGGAAACAAGGCGGCAGCATTTCTCCATCCCCAAATCTGGTTACTAGGGCAGCTGAGCCTTCCAGAAAGTCGTGTTCCTAGGTTGTAAATGAGAATGGAATGGGCCAGAGACAACCCCAGTAACTTTATGTCTCATTAATTGCTGTTCGTGGTTTTAATTTTTTTAAATTGGGGTAATGAGTAGAATAGTGTTTGTTGTAGGTGTACACAATCAGGTTCAGTCCCACTTCCCCGGGTGCTTCTCACAAAGACGCCGAGGGAGAGTCGGGACCTGAAGGAGGGAATGAGGAAGCTTCCGTGGGTCCGCAAGCCCAGACCAAGGCTGACTCGTCAAGAGTGTTAGAGGTCAGGACTGTGGTTACCCTGGGGGTGGGCTTACACAGAGCCATTCATATCCTGAAAAAGTATCCATTCTGCTCTTGTTTGTATGGTTACCCCCCTCCCCCAAATCTTTTAAAAACAGATTCTCTTGGTTGCTGGGAACACACACGGGGAAGTTGTGTGTGAGGGGGTATGATCCAGGGGACAGGGAGGATAAGCCCCCCACTCGTAGGGCAAGGAGTGGCTCAGCTTTGTGAGCTGAGGATGGCCCACGAGGTTCCAGAGAGAAGGGTCCCTGCTCCGTTCCTGCTCTGTGCACCCCATTCCCAGCCTGAGAAGCCCAGAGCCACCCACCCCCCCGCAACACACACACACCAGGGAGGAGAGCCAGTCACCCTGGCTCCCAGCCTCCGGCTCCAAGGCTCCCGGCACTAGGAGCTATTTTCAGCTTTCATGCCCTAGGACACGGCCAGAGCTATTGTCTCCGGAAACTCTCTGTCTGTCTCTCGCCCGGCCTCCCTCCCTTCCTCCCTCCCTCCTCCGCTTCTTCCCCTCCAGCTCCATCTGTCCTCCCCTCCACCCTGCATTTCTACACAGGATGGCTCACAGACAGCTGCTCCCCGTGCCCACCTGCCACCATTCCATGGATGTCAAAGCAAGCCCTGGGGACTCCCCTGGAGGTCCAGTGATTAAGACTCCGAGCTTCCACTGCAGGGGACGCGGGTTCGATCCCTGGTCAGGGACATAAGATCCCACATGCCACACAGCACGGCCAAAACAAAATGAATAAATAAAGTTATAGTGATGAAACAGCCCTAGTGGTGCAAGGATGGGACGTATAGCTCTATGGTATAGAAAAAAGGTCCAGAAACAGATATATGAGAACTTGATATGATAGAAAGTGGGGAAATTAAGGAGTTTTCAATAAATGGCATTAGGACAATTGCATATCCATGTGGGGAAAAGTAAATTAGAAAAAAAAAAAAAGCAAGGTGTGACCTTGGGCCCAGGGCCATTGGCACAGGTTGTCATGTGGGATGTTCTTCCTTAGACTCCTCCCTCCCTCCTGTGTCACTGTCACTTCCTCCAGAACCTTCCTGGACTCCCCTCCACAAGCCCGGGGTGTGCCCTCACCCGCCCTGGATCACCAGAATTCCAATCCCGGCCCACCCTTCCCCGCCAGGTAGAGAACTGTGCATGGTCAATAAGACCGTAGAGGTCATTGGCCATTGCTATTGCAGCTGGAATTGTTACTGTGTTTAGATAGGGTGACCAACACCCGCCCCCAGTTTGCCCAGGACCGCTCAGGTTTGAGCGCTGGAACTCTGGGGAAACTCTCAGTCCCGGGGAACCCCAGAAGGCTGGTCAGCCTATTTAGGACAGATCTTTCACTTGATCTCCCAACCCCCGAGAGCCAGAAAGGGAATCTCCCCCCTCCTTCCATTGTAACCTTCATTCATTCATCCACTCATCCCTTTATTCAACTCCTTTATTCAGCAAGTATTTATGAAGCATCTACTACACAGCAGACACTCTTCTAGGTGCTGGGGACATAACAGCATCCCTGTCCTCAAAGAGCTCACGTTCTAGCGAGGGCAGCAAACAGTAAACTGAGAAGGTGTGATTTATTACATGGGGATGATGTCTCGGAGACCACTGCAGGGCAGGGGAGGTGGGAGAGGAAAGGGGCAGTTCTAAATGCAGGCGCTGACGGGATTGGGGCAGACCTTGCCCTGGGCCAGGCTGGTTGCTTCAACACAGCTGTCCTCGCCCAGAGCCATCCTGCCCCCGCCTCACCCAGTTCTTCCGTGATGTGTGGGGAAAATCTGTGGTTGTCACAACTGGGAGGGAGGGCCCCTGGAATCAAATGGGTGAGGCCAGGGATGCTGCTAAACCCCACACAGTGCCCAGGAGGGGCCCTCAGCAGAGGATGACCCGCCCCGAATAACCCCAGTGCCACGGGGGAGACCCTGCACTAATATTATTCAGACCCGCTGGTGCCCCGATTCCTGCACAGGCAGGGACTCTAACCGGCTCACCTCTGTATCCCGAGGTGACCTAGAGTGGGGCAGCCACGAGGGCTGAGATGAGTATCGGGGGTGAAATGACAAACCTCTGCACCCACTCTCCCCTCCGCACCCCAGGGGCGATGGTCTCTATCTCCTCCCCGTGCAGGTAGCTTTTCCCTGAGCCATTTCTTCTTGTCAAGGTCCCTGTCGCAGGTTGGGTTCCCCGAAGATGACGTTGAGAGCAAGGATTGGAGTGCAGGTGGTTGATGTGAGGCGTGCAGGAACAGATACAGCTGCCATAGGGTCCCACAATTCCACTCCCGGGCATAGATCCGGAGAAAACTCTAATTCAAAACTATACATACACCCCTGGCATTTCCCTGGTGGTCCAGTGGTTAAGAATCCATGCTTCCAGTGCAGGGGGCATGGGTTCCATCTCTGGTCAGGGAACTAAGATCTCACATGCCGTGTGACAATAAAAGAAGAAAGAAAAAAGAAAGAAAGAAAGAGAGAAAGAGAGAAAGAGAGAGAAAGAAAGAAAGAAAGAAAGAGAAAGAGAGAGAGAGAAAGAAAGAAAGGAAGAAAGATACATGCACCCCAACGTTCATTGCAGCACTATTTACAGTAGCCAAGACATGGAAGCTACCTAAATGTCCACTGATGGATGAATGGATAAAGAAGATGTGGTACATATATACAATGGAATATTATTCAGCCATAAAAAGAATGAAATAATGCTATTTGCAGCAACGTGGATGGACCTAGAGATTATCATACTAAGTGAAGTAAGTCAGAAGAGAAAGACAAATATCATATGATCTCACTTATATGTGAAATCTAAAATACGACACAAATGAACGCGTCTACAAAACAAAAACAGACTCACAGACATAGAGAACAGACTTGTGGTTGCCAAGGGGGAGAAACAGTGAGGGAGGGTTGGATTGGGAGTTTGGGGTTAGCAGATGCAAACTATTAAATATAGGATGGATAAACTACAACGTCCTACTGTCTAGCACAGGGAACTATATTCAGTATCCTGTGATAAGCCATAACGGAAAAGAAAAAAGTTTTATTTATAGGTTCCATCCCTAACTGAGCTGGCCCATCCCCTCCCATGTTTCTAAGTGCAGCCCGAGGCTGCAGACTTCCCACCGTGGTCTTCAGCTCCAGAGCAAGCCACCTGCGAACCACCCACATCTTCCCAGGGGCTGGCAACTCTCCTTTGCTACTGATTCCAAGACACATCCAAATAGCAAAAATGTGACCATGAAAAGAAACTCAGGCATGTTCAAATCAGGGAAATAACATTCTTAGCTCTGTTCAGTACTCGCTTAATTTTACAAGAGCTTAGAGTTACAAAAAAGTTGCAAAGATCTGTACAGAGTGTACAGAGTGCCGTGGACCCTGACCCAGTACCCCTATTTCCAACTCATTAGTACCTTAGTGTGACATGTTTATCCAACTAAGGAACCAAGATGGATACATTGTTATTAACTAAAGTCCACACTTTATTAGAATTTCCCTAGTGTTCCCCTAACATCCTTTTTCTGTCCCAGTCTCCTCTGGGCTGTGACATTTCTCAGACGTCGCTGGGTTTTGATACCTTGAAAGTTTTGAGGAGGACTGGTCAGGTGTTTTGTCCCTCAATTTGTTAGTCTGTTTGTTTTCTGATGTTTTCTTATGGTTGGTCTGGAGTTATGGGGTTTGGGGCGGAAGACCCAGACAGAGATAAAAATGCCATTCTCCTCAGGTCACATCAAGGATACACACCATCAACGGGACTTATGACAAACGATTTTACCCTTGATCACCTGGCCAGTATCGTCTTTTTTTTCTTGCTGCATTGGGTCTTCGTTGCGTGTGGGCTTCTGTAGTTGTGGCACGGGGGCTCAGTAGTTCTGGCTCCCAGGATCTAGAGTGCAGGCTCAGTAGTTGTGGCCCACGGGCTTAGTTGATCTGCGGCACCTGGGATCTTCCCGGACCAGGGCTTGAACCTGTGTCCCCTGCATTGGCAGGCGGATTCTTTTCTTTTTTTTTCTTTTGCAACCAAAACGTTAATCCCAAGGATTCTCACAAAACATATTACAAATGACAGCATGAAAAAAAAAATTGCACAGTAACTCAAAGTTCAGCTCTACAATATACTCTTAATCTGGCAGGACATTGGTATCTTGATAATCTCAAATTTCCAAAAAATATTACAAAGAGCTATGTATTCATGTACAGCAATCACAGAGGGGACGTATGACCTAACTCAAAGGTAAACTAACTTCCTTGAAACTTCTTAGATTTTAAACTCCCTGGACAATCTCTTGTCCGGTGTGAAGACTAGTGGAATTTTTAAACCTCTAATCTAGGGTAAGGGTGCGGCTTTCATTTTTACCTGCTGGCTTGGGTTCACAGCACCTTTTAAAGACTGCTTGCTTAACTACAGCTGCATACCATATCCCAGCTACAGAAAGTCTTTTCAATGTTTGCCAGTGTTGTTTCCATAATAGTAAACATCACACTTTAGGTGGGCAGGAGTTAGAGTTTTATTATCAGTCTAGGCAAGACCAAAAATTCAAAGCAAGTTCAATTTTGCTTAAGGGAACATTGTAAGGTAACAATTCTTCATATTACATGCCTCCCAGGACCCATTTCAAACCATAGAGAATGACACCTTTATGTGTCACTGTCCCAAGAGACAAACAAATGTGAACAACTAAAACATTTAAAAAGTGCACCAAGCTTCGGAAGTCTCAAACAAAACTTGAATTTTCTGTACATACTCCTGCCAAATGAAGTTATTGCCTGTACACCACTCCTCTTGCAAAGTGGTCTTCTATTTCCTTTCATCTGACCTAGATCGGCTAGGAGACCTAGAGAAAGATCGGGACGGCTTGTGATTTCTCTCTTGGGACAGGGATCTCTCTCTTCTCCTATATCTAGAAAGGGACCTGCTCTGGCTGACGGAGAAGGCTCTCCATCTTGGAGATGTGTGGGAGGTGGAGGACTCCTCCTCCCATAATCATCTCGAGGGCGACGACCCCAAGAAGGAGGCGGTCACGATTTCGACTTCTCTTTTCCCCATTCGACAGGTCCACTCTTACTCGGCAGCCACATAGTGTTCTCCCATCTAGTTCTCGGACAGCATCGGCTGCATCTCGGGGATCTTCACATTCAACGAGAGCGAAGCCGGGAGGGTTTTTAGCACCCCACACACTTCAGAGTGGTCCATAATAGCCTAAAGCTCGTTCCAATTCAGCCTTGTTACCACTGTTTCCAAGATTCCCTACACAAACTTTACAGTCCAACGGACAGGAATCACGTTGCAAGACCCTCGTGGCTCCTGGGTTTCACGGGCCACAGGGTGGTCCCGGGCCTCTAGAATCTGGTAGCTGAATCTGCTCACACAAGCTGTCCTGTGGGGATGCGTTTTCCCCTATGTGTCCAGCCCGGGGCCCTGCTCTCTTGGGCCGGCCTCCCGGGTGAGAGGGTGAACCCCAGCTCCCTGGAGCAGACACTCAGAGCCCTGGTGACCGGACTCACGGCTGACGGGGCTGGAGCGGCGGCTGGACACGTGTGGCCAGCCTGGTGGTGTTTGGCCCCGTCTGCAGTTCCAGTTCCAGCTGAGAAAGAGCCTCCCTGTGTTACTTTCTCCTGGTTGTGTAAGGATCCCCGGTGTCATTTGACAGAAATGTAGACGGTGTGTTCTTTCTCTCTTTTCTCCCTGCTTCCTCTCCTCCCTCTCTGCCTCCCTCTCTCCCTGTACCTCTTTCCCTGTTCCGCTCTCCCTCTACCTCTTTCCCACTCCCTCTCTCTCTCTCCCTCTGTCTCTTCCTCTCTCCCTCCCTCTCTCCCTCTCCCTCCCTCTCCCTCTCTCTTTCCTCTCCCTATCTCCCTCTCTCCTCTCTCCCTCTTCCCTCTTCCTCTCCCTCTTCCCTCTGCCTCTTTCCTCTGCCTCTTTCCTCTCCCTCTTCCCTCTCCTCTTTCCCTCTCCTTCTCTCCCTCCCCCTCTCTCCCTCTCCCTCTCTCCCCCCTCTCTCTCCCTCTTCCTCTCTCCCTCTCCCCTGTCTCTGCCTCTCCCTCCGTCTCTCCCTCTGGGAGGGAGTGAGGGAGATGGAGAGATGGAGGGAGCGGGAGAGTTGGAGGGAGAGGGAGAGGGAGAGGGAGAAGAGGGAGGAAAGGGAGGGAGGAGACGTCTCTCCCTCCCTCCCTCCCTCTGCCTCCCTCCCTCTCCCTCCGTCTCTCCGTCTCCCTCACTCCCTCTCAGAGAGGGAGAGACGGAGGGAGAGGCAAAGACAAGGGAGAGGGGGAGAGGGAGAGAGGGAGGGGGAGAGAGAGGGGGGAGAGAGGGAGAGCTCTCTTCCTCCCTCCCTCTCCCTCTCTCCTCCTTCTCTCCCTCTCTCCCTCACCCTCTCTCCCTCTCCCTCCCTCCATCACTTTCCCTCCTTCTCCCTCTCCCTCTCTCCCTCCCAGAGAGGGAGAGACAGAGGGAGAGGGAGAGGGAGAGGGGGGAGACAGGGACACGGAGAGGGAAGGAGGGAGGGAGGGAGACAGAGAGGGAAGCAGGCACCCTCTCGCCTTCTCCCTCTCCCTACCTCCTTCTCCGACTCCCCCTCTCCTCTCCCTCTGTCTCTCCCTCTCCCTCCCTCCCTCTAGGAGAGGGAGAGGGAGAGGAAGGGAGGGAGAGGGAGAGAGGGAGAGGGAGGGAGACGGAGAGGGAGAGACGTCTTGTCCTCCTTCCCTCTCCCTCCCTCGCCCTTTCCCTTCCTCTCTCCCTCTCCCTCCCTCTGTCTCACCCTCTCCCTCCCTCTGTCTCTCCCTCTCCCTCACTCCCTCCCAGAGAGGGAGAGATGGAGGGAGAGGGAGAGACGAGGGAGAGGGGGAGAGGGAGAGAGGGAGGGGGGAGGGAGGGAGAGGGAAGAGGGAGAGTGGGAGAGAGGGAGAGAAGGAGGAGAGAGGGAAAGGGAGGAAGAGACCTCTCTCTCTCTCCCTCTCTCCGTCTCTCCCTCTCTCCCCCTCTCTCTCCCTCTCCCTCTCTCCCTCTCCCTTGTCTCTGCCTCTTCGTCTCTCTGTCTCTGGGAGGGAGTGAGGGAGATGGAGAGACGGAGGGAGAGGGAGGAGAGGGAGCGAGGAAGAGGGAGAGAGGGAGGGAGAGAGGGAGAGAGGGAGGGAGGGAGGGAGAGAGGGAGGGAGGGAGAGATGTCTTTGTCTTTCCCTCCCTCCCTCTATCCCTCTCTCCCTCTCCCCCCTCCCTCTCCTGCTCCCTGTCCCTCTCCCTCCCTCTATCCCTCTCTCCCTCTCCCCCCTCCCTCTCCTGCTCCCTGTCCCTCTCCCTCCACCTCCTTCCCTCTCTGGAGAGGGAAGGAGGTGGAGGGAGAGGGAGAGGGAGCACGAGAGGGAGAGAGGGAGAGGGAAAGAGGTATAGGAAGAGCGGAACAGGGAAACAGGCACAGGGAAAGAGGGAGGCAGAGAGGGAGATGGAAACGGGGAAAGGGAGGGGGGACGGATAGAGGGAGAGGGAGAGGGGGACAGGGAAAGAGAGACAGGGATGGAGGGAGGGAGAGAGGGACAGGACAGGGCAAGAGGGACAGGGAGAGAGGGAGGGAGAGAGGGAGGGAGAGAGGCAGAGGGAGAGATGGAGGGAGAGTGAGAGGCAGGGAGGTAGAGGGAGGGAGGGAGGGAGGGAGACAGGGAGGGAGACAGAGAGGGAGACAGGGAGAAGGGCTGATGGGGGCTCCCTCCCCCTCCCATCCTCTGCCCACTGCTTTCTCTTTTTTCTGCTTCAACAAACACCAGGCGCCTTTCAGATCAGCCCTGAAGTCAACGTTGATGCTTGGGACGGCCTGACCTCCCCGCTGCCTTCCAGCCCAGGACCACAGCTGGGAGATGAAGTCTGCGGGGCCCTGGGGGGGGGCGGCGGCGGCGGAGGTGGTGGAGGCAGGCACCTCCTCTGACGCCCAATCTCTCCTCGTTTACGAGGCAGCCGCCAGCTCCCCTCCCTGACTCCCCAAGATTTGGGGCCATTTTAATATGTGTCGATAATGCCATGAGCTACTATTTAACTTTTCCACGAGGACCCATCTCCCGAAATGCAGTGGTTTTCAGGCTTGGCTGCACTAGAGAACCCCCAGGGAAGGGAGAGACGTCTGTACCTCCCTCTCTCTCCCTCTCCCTCCGTATCTCCTTCTGGCTCTCTCCCTCTCCTTCTGGGGTGATGCCCGATGAGCTCAGATTCGCAGATGTTCCCCCCATCCCCTCTCTGTGCCTTGCGTGGGGCCTGGGCCTTCTCACTGTGGCCCGGGAACAGCCTCGACATTCAGACATCGGTTCCTGCAAGGACACTTGCGTTTGGTCCATACCGCATGTGGCTGCAGTCTGTGCTTCTCCCGTTTAGCATCTTCAGTAGATGGGGGCTGTGCATGAGCCCTTCATCTTCCCCGCAGACACCACTGGTGCTTGCTCGGCCTCGCGGGTGATGTCCACGGGGGACAGACCTGTGTCCCCACCTTCTTGGGCTGCAGACAGGCCACGTTGGTCCTGTGGTGACTGGGGGCTCCCAGGAGAACCCCACCGCAGACCCAGAGAGGTGGCCCCAGAGAAGGTGGCGTACGCCTGGGGCCAGGCCTCACCAGCCAACCACGGGGCACCTGCAGCAACAGGTCTCTCGCCGTCCAGGGGCTGGGTGTTCGGGCGCCGTGGGGATGAGCTGCTGTCTGCACGGCAGCCAAGTTTGTATTGTTGAGCCCGGGGAGGCCCCTGGGTGGCTCCTGGAGAGCCTGGTCACATTTCTTCCTGCCCTTGGCCTTAGAGCTCATCATGGTTCATGCCGTTTCTGGTTCCAAAAGGACCTGTGTTCATAAAGACCACATGTTAGGACAGCACCAAAGTGTCTAGAAATCCAGGCCAGGAGGAGGAGGGAGGGGGTTTGGCTGTGCCCGCCAGTGGCCTGAGAGCCCTCCCACCCACAGAGACCTGGCCCGGGGCCTGTGGGGAGGGCGTGGCCCACGGTCCCCAGCGCTGGCTGTCTCTGGGTTCCAGGAGAACTGCGCGATCCTCGGGGAGCTGGTAAGGCTGCAGGCTCAGAAGTCCCGCCTGCTGGGATTCAGCACGCGTGCCGACTCTGTGCTGGAGATGAACATGGCCAAGACCAGCCAGGTGGTGGCCACTTTCCTAGGTAACCCCGCCTCCCCGAGTCCCAGTGGGGACGGGGGTCAGGTGGACCTTGACTGGACGTGGTGCTGCCTGAGACCCCACTGTGTCAGCCCTTGGGGGTCGCCTTCCCCAACCCTTCATTCTGCCTCGAGGGGCGTGGGGTGGGGGGCGGCTGGGCGGCTGCCACAGGGACATAGCTGAGCCTCTCCCCTCCGCCCGCAGATGAGCTGGCCCAGAAGCTGAAGCCCCTCGGGGAGCAGGAGCGGCCGTGATCCTGGAGCTAAAGAAGGCTGAGTGCCAGAGGCGGGGCCTGCACTTTGACGGGCCCATCAACGTCTAGGACCTGCGCTACTACATGAACCAGGGGGAGGAGACGCGCTACCACGTGGACCAGTACCTGCTCAATGAGTCCTTCCCCATGCAGGTGGTCACGCGCGGGCGGCTGGGCATCTCCCAGGAGCTGCTGGGGCTGACCTTCGACCTGGAGGAAGGCACCAACATGCGTCACGAAGATGAAGATGTGAGGCTCTATACGGTCCGGGACGCGGCCTCGGGCAAGGTCATCCATCAGCAAGTTCTACCTGGACCTCTACCCTCAGTGCATGTGTGGGGGAACCTGTCGGCCGTGGGCCGGGGCTCCTCTGTGGTAGCGGGGCCTCACCCGCGTCCCTCCCCAGGGAAGGGAAGTCCGGGCACATGGCCTGCTTTGGCCTGCAGCCGGGCTGCCTGCAGCAGGACGGGAGGCGCCAGATTGCCATCGCGGCCATGGTGGCCAACTTCACCAAGCCTACGCCCAACCCGCCCTCCCTGTTGCAGCATGATGAGCTGGAGACCTACTTCCATGAGTTCTGGCAAGCGATGCACCAGCTCCGCTCCCAGGAGGGTGCGGGCGAGGGGCTGAAGGCAGGGGGCGGGGAGGGCCCGGGCTCTCCCGTGGTCCTCAGGCAGGCCCTCGCCACGGGATTCTTCCACTGATGTCACCCCGCACGAGGAGACACTCTCGGTGTCAGTTTCCATCATCAAACCCCACGCACTGGGCGCGTAAACGACGGAAGTGGATGTCCTCGAGACTCTGGAGGCTGGAAGTCCCAGATCAAGGAGTCAGGACTGGTTCCCTGCATGTTAAATACAGGTATTCAAGAGTTGCCTTTAAAAAAGACAAAATAGAAGAAAGGAACGTTGCATGCAAGGCTGGTGACAGGCAGTGATGAGAACCAGAGGTTAGGCTCTGGGGCCAGGAGCACCACGCCCTGTGAGGTCCTGGGGCTGCTGCAAGTCTCGGTGGAGGCTCAGCAAGTCCCAGTGACTTCCCAATGGGGGGGTCCCCAGCTGAGCATCTGGGCCCAGGACCCAGTGCTCGTTCAGTCTTCCTGCAGTCAGCCCTTCGTCCTGAGAGCGATGCTCTCACAGACTGCAACCGGAGCGCGTGGGGACACTTTACTGAGCTGTGCAGCTGTCACTACTGCCCTGTTCTGGAACATTTCCCTCACCCCAAAAAGGTCCCTCACGCCCTTAGTTATCATTCCCTCCCCTCCCCTGTCCCTGACAACCAGGAACCCACTCTGACTCTGTGGATCTACCTGTTCTGGACGTTTCCCCTCAGTGGGGTCACACCCTGTGTGTCCTTCTGTGTCTGACTTCTCTCGCTGAGCACCGTGTTCTCACGGTGCATCCACGTGGCAGCGAGTGGCAGGGCTTCACAGCTTTGCGTGGCTGCGGGCCGGAAAAAAGACAAACGAAAACAAAGGCACGTTGCCTGCGACTCTGGTGACAGCCAGTGATGAGAACCAGAGGGTAGGCTCTGGGGCCGGGAGCGCCGCGCCCTGTGAGGCCCTGGGGCTGCTGCCAGTCTCGGTGGAGGCTCAGCAAGTCCCAGTGACTTCCCAATGGGGGGGGGGGGTCCCCAGCTGAGCGTCTGGGCCCAGGACCCAGTGCTCGTTCAGTCTTCCTGCAGTCAGCCCTTCGTCCTGAGAGCGATGCTCTCACAGACTGCAACCGGAGCGCGTGGGGACACTTTACTGAGCTGTGCAGCCGTCACTACTGCCCTGTTCTGGAACATTTCCCTCACCCTAAAAAGGTCCCTCACGCCCTTAGTTATCATTCCCTCCCCTCCCCTGTCCCTGACAACCAGGAACCCACTCTGACTCTGTGGATCTACCTGTTCTGGACGTTTCCCCTCAGTGGGGTCACACCCTGTGTGTCCTTCTGTGTCTGACTTCTCTCGCTGAGCACCGTGTTCTCACGGTGCATCCACGTGGCAGCGAGTGGCAGGGCTTCACACCTTTGCGTGGTCGAGGGCCGGAAAAAAGACAAACGAAAAGAAGGGCACGTTGCCTGCGACTCTGGTGACAGCCGGGGATGAGAACCAGAGGGTAGGCTCTGGGGCCGGGAGCGCCGCGCCCTGTGAAGCCCTGGCGCTGCTGCCAGTCTCGGCGGGGCACGAGCAGCGCCGTCCCCCAGGAGCTGCTGGACAAGCTCATCAAGTCCCGGCTGGCCAACCCCCGTGCGGCCGGGCCGAGGGAAAGGAAAGGGGCTCCCGGACCGCCCGGCTGGAAAGCGCGGCCTGGACACAGTGCCAGCGCCCCCGTCTCCTTCCTCCCGCCCTCCAGGCCTCTTCAACCTGCGCCAGATCGTCCTGGCCAAGGTGGACCAGGCCCTGCACACGCAGACGCCCTCGGACCCGGCCTAGGACAATGCCCGCCTCTGCCAGGAGATCCTCGGGGTCCCAGCCACGCCAGGTAGCCAAGCGCACGCCGGGCCCACCTTAGCGGTCGGTTGGCGGCTACTGCCCAGGTCAAGAGGATCCACTGGTGGTGTGTGAAGGGGGACCGACTGACGGGCTCTGGTCGAGGCCCGCTGACCTCTGGCCTCTTCCTGCCTGGGTTCCTGGGCTGGTCCCTCCAGCTGTGGCCCGCGGAGTCCGAGGGTGGGCTGGGCGTATCTGCACGTGCTTTCTGGAGAGCCTGGAAGAGGCAGGAGAGGGCTTCATACCCCGGACGGAACGCGTCGACGAGGTTTGCCCGTGCGTGTCGGTGCGGAGACGCAGTTCACTCCCTCGTGAGCGCTTTAACCCGCGCTCTCCCCGTGCTGGAGGGCGAGCCCTGACTCATCCCTCGGAGCCTCGGGCAGCTGTCCCTGTAAGAGGCTTAGGGGTGAACCCTCGTGAGCTTCAGCAGAAAGTCGGCAAAGATTGATTTGTGTCCCTCCACTGAGTTGCCCGCAAGGTCCCCGTTTTCTAGAAGTGTTGGGCCAATACTCCCTCTAGTGGCAGGGGACTCAGACAGGGCTGCTTTGAGGCCCCAAGCTCTGGGCTCTGGGGAAGGGGCACGGAGCGGCCAGGGGGCCGGGCAGGAGCCTCTCCGCGTGTGTCCCAGGGACCCACCTGCCTGCGACCTTCGGCCACCTGGCAGGAAGCTATGACGCCCAGTCCTATGGCTACCTGTGCAGCGAGGTGTACTCCGCGGACACGGTCCACACACTCGTTTCAAGCAGGAGGGCGTCCTGAGTGGCAAGGTGAGAGGCCGGCCTGCCGTGCAGACCAACACGGAGGTCCTTGGCCTGGGCCTAGATGCTTGTGCCGCCCGCCTGGGCCTGCCAGGCTCTGAGGGCCCTGCCCAGAACCCCCTGCTCCCCTGCCCTTTGTTGAGTCACAGCAGAGGTGGCCACACCCACACCCTCCGTGAAGGGGGTGCTCCACCCTCCTGCAGCCCCGCCCCCTCTCCTCAGGTTGCCATGGACTACAGAAGCTGCATTCTGAGGCCAGGGGGATCCGAGGATGCCAAGGGCATGGTGAAGCTCTTCCTGGGTTGTGACCCCATGCAGGACGCCTTCCTCCTGAGCAAAGGGCTGCAGGTTGAGGGCTGCAAGCCGCCGGCCTGCTGACGGCACGGGGTTTTGCCCCCCCAGGCGGGCCGGGTGCCTTAGCGCCCCGTCGGGGCGGGGGAGGGGCCGTGTGTCCTCCCAGCCCCCGAGTCCCCGGCGGCCGGCCTAGGCCAACAGTCTCCACCTGGAAGTGTCTGGAAAGCCTGGCATCAAGGCTCCCCCTTGTTGCACTAATGCAATCCCTTCCTGGGGAGCTTTCCTGGTAACAAAACGGTTCTTTGAAAACGCAGCCATTAATAAAAAAGACTCTACTCCTGGTCTCTGCCTGCCGTCCCTTCCACCACAGGAGTGGCATGGGGGCCGTCACCCTGGGGGGAGTTCTGACCTTGGTCGGGGATCAGCCCTGGGGCCGTGGTGACGCGTCTGGGTCACTGGGAGACGGCTGAGCTGTGGGGTGAGTTCAGACGGGGATGGTGCCCCGCACCCCGACCGGGCAGGCTCTCCAGTGAGGGAGTGTCAGTTTCCTGCCGGCCTCTCGCCCGTCACTGTTTGGCATCTCGGGGGCTGTGACTGGCTGGAGCTGGTTCTGGCGGTGGGCACAGCTGCGGGAAGCCCGGCTGTGGCTGTCCCTGTCCCCGTGTCCTGTCCTCCTGCTCACGGCCGGCCGGCTGGCTCCCTCTGGTCATCGGCAGCTGCTGAAGTCTGGACCACAGCAAGGGGCCGCCTTCCTGGGTCCTAGCAATTCTTCCCAAAGGCCTTAGGGATGTGTTTTGGTGGCAGTAGGAATTCAGAGAGGGTGCTGCACCACTGGAGCGGTAGGGTGGCTCTGGACCGTCCCGTGTGTCCTTCCCTGGCCTTTGAGCTCCTTGGGAGCCCTGCCTCCACAAAGGACGCCAGGCAGCGGAACGAGGGCGCGGGCGGCGCCCCGACCTTCTCCCCGTGGCCCAGGCGGGCAGGCCGTGCCACGCTCTGTCCTCCCCTCAGCCTGCCCGCCCGTTCTGTTGTTATTTTAACGAAGAGGACACAGACATTCAGAGAGGCTAGGGTCCATGCCTGAGGTCTCATATCCAGTAAGTGTCAGAGCCGGGGTTTGAACCCAGACAGCCTGTCCCGGAGACCGCGCCCTTACCTCTACACAAACCACCTCCTGGTTCCCTTTATTAGCACAAGACTCATTTCCCTGACAAGCCCAGGCCCCATAAAGGCAACCCTGCCTCCCCCACGTGACCAGCCCTTGCCAACTACTCACCCCAGTGGCAGAGGGACGAGCCACACAGGGGACCCGCCCACCTTGGCCATGGGGACACAGACACCCACTCACACCCAGAAGGACCTCCTCTTTACCTTAGGCCACACGCCCATGCCGAAGGAGCTGCTGTCTGCCAGCTGGTGCAGGTACAGTTCTGTCCTGGAAACAGAGAAGGGACCAGAAGTAAGGGAGGACCCACCCACACCAGTGGCCTGGCAGGGCAGGTGGGCATCATGGCACGGGGCTCCACAGAGTGCCCCAGGTGGCCCCGGGGTCTGCCTCAGGCCCTGGCCCTGCCTCCCGAATATTCCTCACTTGCTGCCCTCAATGGGCCCTTCTTAAGTGAAGGCCTTCCAGAAGCTTCCTTACTCCTCAGTTACCCTGCTCTGAAAACTGGGAGTTTCCTCCCTAATCTGCCCTCTCTCCAAAGGGTAAGGTGCCCCTCTGGCCTTAGCCAGGAGGCTCAGGACAGGTTGGGCCTGCCCTTCAGACGGGGGTGGAAGGCAGGAGACAAATGATGGGGGATGCAGAGGCAAATTGAAAATTATCACCCCTCGCCTGGGGTGAGCACTCCCTGGAGCTTCACTAGATAGAACCTTACTCATTCGTTCAACAGATGAGGAAACCAAGGCTCAGAGACAGGGAGCCACATGTCCAAGAATTCCCAGGAGTCAGCGAGGGGCAGAGATGACTCCCTGGGCCACCTCCCCCAGAAGGCCCTCCCAGATGAGTCTTGTGGCTTCTCTGCTGTTCCACCTGGTGCCTCCTCGCCCTGAGCTACCTCAGGTGCACCCAAGGCTCTCACAGAGTTTAGGAGCTTCTGGAAGATTTGGGGTCTGCTGTTCCTTGCCCACCTCCCACGCTGCTGTCAGAACCTGTACCAAAATGTCACCGTCACAGCAGACATCCACCACCACCCCCCAGCGTGTATAAAGAGCCATATGTGAATTATCTCACTTAATCCTGTAAGGTCAGCAGTCAAGGTACTATTTCCACTTTACAGAGGAAGAAACGGAGGTTCAGAGCAGGTGACACCTGGCCAGGTTCACCCAGCCCAGGAGCAGTACCAGGCAGCAAGAATCAGAGGCCAGATTCCTAACCACTGGGCTCCACTGCCTCTCACCTCTGGGCAGAGGCAGGGCTGGGGCCCTGGAGAGCGGAGGCCCTTTGTCTCACTGCCCTCGGCTGTCCCTGCTCAGCCCAGTCGCTCACCTGAGAGCCAGGTCCAATCCGGATAGCATCTGGGAGAAAACCTCGAAACTGCCTTCCCCTTCCAGCTGCCGGGCCACGTGGCTCTTCTCCAACAGCATCGTCTGCCAGGGGAGAGGACAGGCGCCGGTCAGCACGAGGCCCCGCTAGGCTGCCCGCACACCCCCACCAACCCCCAGGCCCACTCTTCGAGGCAGCACCTCAGGCCCCAACTTGGCTGGACGCCTCCAAATCAAAACGTGCCAGGCCTTTGTCTCACTGATTCAGAGTCCACGCAGGCAATCAACGAATGCAACGGGCTCATTCCGATGAAGGAATCCAAGGGTACTAACAATTAACCCAGAGCCGCCCTCCAACACACTCTTATGCAACCGAAGCCCTTAATAACTTGACCCACATGGTGATGCACGGTAGACTTTCAGGGCCGGGACAGAAAGGGATTTATCGTGCACCAGCGAGTCTGGGTATTCTCCTAGCTCCACATACAAACAACCCTTCTAATAACCTAATCCTGTTTTCTGTTCAAACAGAATGTTGGTGGGGGCGGGGGGGGGGGAAGGGGAGGAGCCAGGTGATTTCAGAGAGAGGAACAAACAGGCCATGTGCCTGTCACACACGGGCTGCCGCAGAAGGCCAGCGAGCGCCTGTTTAATTTCAGCTTACGCTTTTAAGACCCAGCTAATGAGTGGCTGAATTATGTATCTACTCATGAATATTTCATCCCTGTGATACTCCGAGGCACAGACGAGCTGGCCTGCTCCGGGAGGAGATGTCTGGGCACTGAGTGAGGTGGGGAGGAGCTGGCCTTGGCCTGGGGAGCGATGACCATTTAGACACATTCCAGGGTCCCAGCTGGAGGCGTGGGCCCTGCTGAGTGGGGCTGAGGCTACTGCAGCCCCAAAGAGCCCCCTCTCCCTCCCACCCAGAGGCCTCACCTGGAGCTGGGCGGCCGTGACTCGGCCTGTGGCGTTCAAGTCCAGTGACATCACCATGGAGCACCGGGTGGCACGGCGGCTGTGGCCGGTGTACACGGAGCCAAAGGCCCGGAGGACAGTGAAGGTGGCTCGAATCTTCTCCACTGGTGGGGCACAGACAGGGCATCACCCGTGGCCCGGGTGCTGCCACCCCCACCTCTCACAGGACCCCATTCTGGCCCCAGGCCCCAGCAGGGGCCCCTCCACTCCCCCAACTCAGCTCTAAGCCACACCTCTTCCGCTGCTGGGCTGGCCCTGTGCTGCAAGCAGGGGCGCGGGGTGAGCAAGAGTGAGCCCAGAAGGGGAGATACACACACCTAGGATTGGTACGATCTGAGTGACAAGGGCTGCCCTAGGGCCTCCTGGGCCTGGTGGAGTCTAGGAGGAGGGCAGAGCATTAACATTCTTGGACCTGCTGTCGGGGAACGCCCATCACAGCCAGCTCAAAAAGCCCAGCAGTCCCAAGCTTTTTAACATAACTATTTAACAAGCACCCACTATGTGCTAGGCACCTGGATACAGCCTAGCCTGACTTCCACTCCCCCAACACACACTTTCAGCAGATCTACATTCTGGGAGGGCCTCTCCTTGCTGTATCCCCAGCTCCTCACAGGGCTCTAACCTGGGCCAGGTGCAGAACAGGTGATCAATAAAGCATTGGAATAAGCCCAGTGGAGAAGCAGGATAGTACAATGGTTAAACAAGCTTGAATATGGCCTCTCCCCGTTGTTAGTCACCTGATTTGGAGCGAATAAATTAACCTCCCTGTGCCTCAGATACCCCATCTATAAGATGGAGGTAATAATAGTACTTACTTACCTCATGTGGTTGCCACAAAGACTAAAAGATTTAATAATGTAAAGTGCTCAGAACATGCTCCAAATGTGGTGGTGTTAGTATTGTTTGTTATTATTAGAAAAGCAATACTGCCTGGGCCATATATTCTCAGCAGGGGGAATACTGCCCCCAAGAGGGCAGAAACTGATTCTTGAGGATGGGGGCAGTTTTCCTTTCTTATGTATAGAATAGAGCACAGATACACACACACACACACACACACACACACACGTCTGTGTGTGTCTGTATATATATACACACATACACACACACTGCATAAACAAATATATGGTGAATCTATGGCATTAACTTTTCATGGTGGGAGACGATTAGGAGAAAGAACAACTAAAAAGGCTCCTCAGAGGGGCAACAATACATTGAGGACACTGGCCCAGGGGTAACAGCTCTGGAGCCAAACTGTCTGTGTTTGAATCTCGGTGCTAGGATGTATGAGCTGTGTGGCCTTGGGCAAGCTGGTTAACCTCCCTGCGTTTTAATGGCCTCATCTATAAAATTCAAATAATAATAATGTCTACCTTATAGGGATGTTTTAAATAATAAATAAGTTAACCTGCTTGGAATAGAGCCTGGCGCGTAAGTCCTCAGCAAGCATTTACCACGATCCCCATCAATATTGTAATTATTATCACCAACTGACACTATTTTTTATTGAAGTATAGTTGATTTACAATGTTGAAACTCTTTCTTTAATGCCCAGCTCAAACATCATTTCCTCAAGGAAGCCCCCCGGCCCCTTCTCTGTGCTCCCTCCGCCTCTCCCCTCCCCAGCTCGGCCAGCAAGCGGTGCAGAGCACTGGAGTCTGGCACAGATGAGCAGCTGAGTCTCCCTTCCGGCTGTCAGTGCCTCCTTGTCTTTGTTTTTACTTATCGGGTCCTCTGCACAGTCCAGTGGGCTGTGCGCTGCACAAGGACACCACACCTAAGGGCACAGCATTTATATCAGATAGCCATAGGCCTGTATACTTATTAGGATGATGGCCCAGAACGTGGTGGTCAAGTGTTTGGTTCTAACAATGTCAATGCGTGACGACGGTTCCACATGTGGCAGTGAGTGTCTTAGGCAAGGAGTACCTGTTTCTAATTCACACAAAAGTACCCAACAGACTAGGGGTGGCCCTGCCCAGAAGCCAGCACAGGGTCTGCACACAGGTGCTCAGTGAACGCTAGCTGAGCAGATATAAGAAAGAGCCGCCCAGCACCCCCTCTGACTCTCCCTTCCCTTCCCCCACGCCACCGCCCCCACCACGTCCCAGCTGCACGTCACCTGGAGACCACTGTACCTGAGACCCTGCCATCCACACTGCCTGCCATCCCCACCAGGTGCTCCAGGACCTGCTCGCAGCAGGTGGTCTTGCCAGCACCGCTCTGGCCCAGGGCCACGATGCTCTGGTCCCTCTGCTGGCTCAGCAGAGCCCAGTACGCCCGCTGGGCCAGGGAGCCAACGTGGGCGGGTAGGCCATCCCAGCAGCTCCTGGGCACCTGCAGGAAGAGCGCCGGCATCAGCCTTCCCACCCGGCCGGGGCCCAGGGAGCACTCCACAATGCTCCAACCCGGCCTCAGGCCCAGATCCACGTCCATGCCTCCCATCCTACTCCAGCCTTGTCAGAGACGTCGTGCATTTTTCTGGGGAGAGCCCAGCCTGGAGATCTAGTCCTGCCACTGGCTCGCTGTGAGTCCTTGGGCAGCCTTGGACCCTGCTCTGAGCCTGGCCTCTTCTTCAGCCAATGAGAGGCTTGAACTAAAGCTGCATTAGCTCATGGGGCTCATCTCACTTGCTACACAAAGGACTGGATCGTACCTGTCTGAAATGAAGCAGGTGGATAAAATGGCTCAATTGATGAGTGACGTCTGCCATGGAAACAGAATGGGGCATGGGGGAATTGGCGGTACGTGTGCTATGTATTTGCTATAACAGATTTAGATACCGGAAGCCCCTTTGACTTCATTCATTCATCCATCCATACATTCATTCACTCAGTAAAAAAAAAAAAAATTCATTGAGTGTCTACTACATAGCAGGCACTAACCCAGGCACTGGGGGCACAACACTACTCAAGGCGAATAAAGGAAATCTCTGCCAACCGTGAGGAGATATCATTATACACCTATTAAGATGGCTAAAAAACCGGTTTTTAATTTTTTTTGACACACTACCAAGTTCTGGTTAAGATGCAGAGCAAGTGGAATTCTCCCACAATGCTACACAATACAGCCACTCTGGAGAACAGCTTGGCAGCCTCTTTTACAGTGATACGTACACTCGTCATCCAACTGAGCAACCCCACTCCTAGGTATTTACCCAAGAGAAATGGACATTTGTGTTCACCAAAAAACCCTCTGTCACTGGTTATATTGAGTAGGTATTCAAAATCATCAACAACCTAGAAACAACCCAAATGTCCCTCAACTAAAGAACTAAGATAACCAACCACCCTGGTTTTAGCACTGAAAGTCCCATGTCCCAGAAAAACCATTCCCTCCCACGGAAACCAGGACAACTGGTCCCCCTCCGAACAGATAAACAAAGCTGTGCAATAAAATACAATAGAATAAAAGAACTAACGGCTCACAGCTGCAACAATATGGGTGAATCTCAAATGCGCTGTGCATTGTGATAAGTGGAAGAAGCCGATTCCAAAGGTTACACGCAGTACAATCCCATTTATATGACTTTTCAGAAAAGGCACAACTAGGGAAAAGGGACAAAAGAACAGATTAGTGGCTGCCCAGGGCGGGACATGGGGGAGGGGATGACCACAAGGGTATGGAGAACTTTTGGGGGTGATGGGAACTGTCCTGTAATTGATGGCAGAGACAGTTTCACAACTATACGTGTTTGTCAGAAACTTACAGAAGTGAACACTAAAAAGGGTGACATTAACTGTATGTAAATTATACCTTAATAAACCTGACTTAAGACAAAAAAAGCCCTGCCTGTAGAGCTTGCTTTCCTTTGGGAGAAGACAGATGTTAAAAAACCAACTAATTAAATTATACTGAACGGGAGTCATTTGAAAGCCATGAGCTTGGATGAGATCACCAAGGAAGTGGGCGTTTAAAGAGGGAGACAGAAGAGGTGTAGGGATGGGGCACCCAGACTTGGAGAGATCAGGGACCAGCAAAGGAGGCTGAGAGGGAGGGCCAGCGGGACAGAAGGAAAACCAGGAGAGCGGAATTCCTGAGCTGCGGAAGGGAGTGATGGCAGGAGGAGGGAAGGACCAGCCCCTGAAGTGCTGCTGAGGGTCAAGTCAGAGGAGGCCGGAGAATTGTCCACTGGGCTTGGCAGCATGGAGGTCACTGTGACCTTGACAAATGTCTGCTTAGCGTGGTTTTCAGGGAGAACGGAAGAGGGCGGTGGAGGTAGTGAGGGCAGTAGAAAGGCACCAAAGGGAGCAGGGAAACGGGCCTGGCTGGAGGAGGACCTTGGAAGCCCAGGATGCTAAGCGGGTGACAAGTGGGCTAGCATCCACCCTCCCAGTGGCTTGGCAGGACCAGGGGCACAAACTCCGGTGTGGCGGCCCTCCCTCTCCCCGAACCCCCAGCCTGGGGCTAAGGAGCACCCCCAGTGCACTGTTGGCCTTTCCTACCCCGAGGCCCCCAGGAACAGCAATGAGTCCCCATCCTGACACAAATCAAAAGGCTCACAGACCTACTAGAGAATGGACCTGAGGATATGGGGAGGGGGAAGGGTAAGATGTGACAAAGTGAGACAGTGGCATGGACATATATACACTATCAAACGTCAAACAGAGAGCTAGTGGGAAGCAGCCGCAGAGCACAGGGAGATCAGCTTGGTGCTTTGTGACCACCTAGAGGGGTGGGATAGGGAGGGTGGGAGGGAGGGAGATGCAAGAGGGAAGAGATATGGGAACATACGTATATGTATAACTGATTCACTTTGTTACACAGCAGAAACTAACACACCATTGTAAAGCAAGTATACTCCAATAAAGATGTTAAAATAAATAAATAAATAAAAAAGGCTCAGCAGGACCCCAAACCTGGCAAAGTAGGACAAGCCGCCACACTGGCTGGACACAGCCTAAGGGAACGCAGCGGGCAGGGGGTCCTGAGGTCCGAGCCTCGGAGCCACCTGCCGCTTTGGAAACATAAAGTTCAAGGGCCAGGCTATCCCAATCGTCAGCCTTCTCAGGCCTGCAGGGGAACAGGGAGGATTCTGCAGACCCAGGCCCCACAGTCACACACAGGTACCCCCTGCATGCTTGCACACGGGCATGCTCAAGGGCACACGCACCCAACAGCTGCAGAGGCCTCTGCACACAGGTGTGCCCATCTACACCCCACGCAGTCACAGCACACTCACCCCAAAAGAGGCCTGCACCCCCAGGCACGCACCCAGCTCCCAGCCACCCGGCAAGCCCAGACCCCCAGTGAGAGAGGCCCCCAGCCCTGCCTGGAGCCCTCCTAGCCCATCTTCAAGGAGGCCTCAGTCCCAGCCTCACCGCAGGTCTCTGCTCCCACCTGGTGGCCATTTGAGGAACCAGAGGGGACTCAGCCAAAGACAGAAGGAAGCTGTGGGTGTGGGAGGCAGCGTGACTTGAGGGGGACCCACGCCCACCGCAGGGTTACAGGGGCTTAGGGGGATCACGGGACTCAAGTTCCTCCTACCAGGTTGGGTCCCAATCCCCGCACTTTTAGGCTCTTTGACCCAGGCTGTGTAGCAGACGCCGCAATCGAGGACAGTCACGGTCGAGAGAACTGGGCTTGCGGAGAGACATGTGACAAACACCCCTCCCAGGGGCCCCTAAGGAACCAGAGCAGGCTCTCGGGGCCTTGGGCTGCAGTAACAGAAGCACAGCCTGCCTGGCAACGGAGGGGAGAGTGCAGCGTCGCCCTTCCAGGCTAATGAGAACCTACTGTATAGCACAGGGAACTCTACTCAATGCTCTGTGGTGACCTAAATGGGAAGGAAATCCAAAAAAGAGGGGATATATGTATATGTATAGCTGATTCACTTTGCTGTACAGCAGAACTACGCTCAAATAAAATTAATTTTTAAAAAAAGGTGCCTTTTGTTATGTTAATGAGGTGACTTTTGGAAAGCCAAATATATATGAGATGACCAAATATATATATATATATATATAATATTTTTTTTTTCCTTTCTAGATTACCAGTTTATTATAAAAAGATCTAACTCAGGAACAGCCATATGGAAGAGACGCACAGGGCAAGGTATGGGGAAAGGGGTGCAAAGCTTCCATGCTGTCCCACCTGGCACCTCCCTGGGTACACCAATCCAGAAGCTCTCCAAACTCCATTCTTTTTTTTTTTTTTTTAATAATTTTGAAGAACTTTTTTTTAAAATTATTTATTTATTTATTTATTTTAGTTGTGTTGGGTCTTCGTTTCTGTGCAAGGGCTTTCTCTAGTTGTGGCAAGCGGGGGCCACTCTTCATCGCGATGCGCGGGTCTCTCACCATCGCGGCCTCTCTTGTTGCGGAGCACAGGCTCCAGACGCGCAGGCTCAGCAGTTGTGGCTCACGGGCCCACTTGCTCCGTGTCATGTGGGATCTTCCCAGACCAGGGCTCGAGCCCGCGTCCCCTGCATTGGCAGGCAGACTCTCAACCACTGCGCCACCAGGGAAGCCCCAAACTCCATTCTTTTAATTTCACTGAAGCTTCGTTATGTAGACAGGATTAACTGATTCAACCTCAAGCCCCTCTCCCCTTCAAGGGGGTGGGGGGGAGGGTGGAAGAGACTGAAAGTTCCAATCCTCTAATTCTGGTTGGTTCCCCTGGCAACCAGCCCCTTCCTTAGGGGCTTTCCAAAAGTCACCTCATTAACACAAACTCAGGTGTGGTTGAAAGGGTTTTGTTATGAATATCAAAAGACACTCCTATCTGGAAATTCCACGGGGTTTAGAAGTTTTGTGCCAGGAATGAGGGACAAAGACCAAATATATATTTTATTATACCTACTGCCTAATACTAAATCTTACTGCTAATAAGGTAAGTACAATTAAAACTATAGTGAAATACCATTTTCACCTATCAAATTGGCCACATGGAAAAGTTTGATATTACTCTGTGTTGGTGAGGATACTGGGGAACAGGCAATCTCATACACTGCTAGTGCAAGTATGAAGGGCAGCATCTGCTGAAATTTTCAATGCATATTTCCTTTAATCCAGCAAGTCCACTTTTGTGGGCAATTCAGAACCCTCTCTAGAATAAGGGTCAGCAAATTTTTTTTTTCCAAAAAGGGCGAAAATGTAAATATTTTAAGGTTTGGGCCACGTGGGAGATGGCCAAATATATATTTTTGGTCTGAATGACCAAATATGTATTTTTCTTCATAAATCACAATATTGCACCCAGCTCAATAAAAATCTCCAAATGCTTTGCACATCAGCTGGCTTTGACAAGTCTTCACCTCTCCCCCCACCCCCTTCCTCTCTCCCTAAATCATGCTCTGAGTGTTTCTTGAAGAAATAGAAAAATCTTGGCTCCTCCAGCACATTGCCTCTCCACTCTCCATATTTGTGGTTGCCTCACTGACCCAGGTTGGCCACACGTCCCTTGCCAGCCACCTTACAGCCTGGTGAGATCCTGGACCTCCCAGATGGGCCTCCTGGCCTAGGGATGACCAGTAATATTTCTCTCAAATGCTAGCATCTACTGATCTGTAGTTGGGGACTGCCTGGAGTGTTGTATTGAGAAGGATCCTGAGCTATGGCTGAACTAGCAAGAAAGTGTGTGGTGATTGACTAGCAATGTCTGCCATGGGCGCAGGAATGGTTCGGAGTGGTGCCTGTGCCAAGTATTTGCCATTTCCAGCCTGGGGCTTCCCCTGCCACAGTGAGGCAAGAGGCTGGTCAGTCTTTTGCTGGGAGGCTCCCCTGACTGCTCCATCACAGGGCTGTCTTTCTACCCCTGCTCCCTTGCTACCTGGAGTTTTGCTGTCTAATACGGCAGCCACTAGCCACATGGGGCTATTTCAATTTAAATGAATTAAAATTAAATTAAAACCTCAGGGGATTCCCTGGTGGCACAGTGGTTAAGAATCCGCCTGTCAATGCAGGGGACACGGGTTTAAGCCCTGGTCCGGGAAGATCCCACATGCCTCGGAGCAACTAAGCCCGTGCACTACAACTACTGAGCCTGCGCTCTAGAGCCGGTGAGCCACAACTACTGAAGCCCACGCACCACAACTACTGAAGCCCGCGTGCTACAGCCCGTGCTCTGCAACAAGAGAAGCTACCACAGTGAGAAGCCCTCACACCACAACGAAGAGCAGCCCCCGCTCGCCGCAACTAGAGAAAACCCGTGCACAGCAACGAAGACTCAACGCAGCCAAAAATAAATAAATAAATAAATAAATAATTTAAAAAACACACACGTAAGATGATTTTTTTTAAAAAAGACTGTATGTAGAACACTGAGCACCTAAGGGCTCGATTATGGGCTGTTATCATTCAAACGGGACTGATACAGAACTTTTCAAAGCTTCTGCTTCTGAGGTTTACACGTGCTGCTATGCGTAAGCCGGAAACTGATCATCACCATCTTTACATCACTTTGTGAAGTCATAACAATGGTGTTATGCATCTAGGGTTTTACAGGCAGTCCCAATTTCACATATTTAACACATTCTCCTGCCAAGAACCAAATACTTTATTTCAAAAATAAAATTACACTTCAGAACATAATATGGTAACCAGAGCCGAACCGAAGCTCCCACAATAACAACCAGAAAACTGGACAAAGTATATGAAGTAACTGTTTTCAGACACAGAAGGGGCTAGAGTCCCTGAAAGAAGGGAAGCAAACTAGGAGGACCCCAGGCTGCGTCAGCTCTTCGCCTGGAGGCACTTTCTGAAATGTGGTGCTGGGAGGGGGACCCAAGCAGACCATGGTGGTCCTGCCGAGGCAAAGGCACCAGGAGTTCACGGAAGACGAGGTGCCTGGAAACACCAGAAAAATAAATGAAATGAAGAGCTATATAGCTATTATAAGCCAGTGGTGATGACAACTTACTAGGATATACTCAATCCAAAAGAAGACTGGAGAAGAAAAAAGCAACAAGGAAACAAATAATACATACGAGATTTAAATCCAACTAAACTGTTAATTATTCAAGTGTAAATGGTCTAAATAGTCTAATTACAAGGCAGAGGTCAGAGAATAGACATACCATGCAAACACCAATATCAAGAAAGCTCGAGTGATTATAACAATATTAGACAAAGTAGACGTCAGAACAAATATATTATTACCAGGACAGACTTCTCATCATGATAAAAGTGGTAGATTCATCAAGATGACATAACAATCATAATGTGTGTGTACTGGGAATTCCCTGGCGGTAAGTGGTTAGGGGTCCATGCTTCCACTGCAGGGGGCACAGGTTCAATCTCTGGTCGGGGGACTAAGATCCCGCAAGCTGCATGGTACGACCAAAAAACAAAAAAATACCGTGTGTACCTATCACAGGAGATGCAACAATGCCTCTCCTAGGCACTTACCAAAGAGAAATGACAGCATTTGTTCACAACAAGACTTGATGAAAAATATCCATAGCAGCTTTACTCATAATTTCCCTGAACTGGAAACAACCCGATGTCCATGAAAAGTGAAGTGTGTTAATAAGTCCATACATTGGAATACTATTCAGCAATAAAAGAAACAAAAATCCCAACACAAGCAACATGATAATGAACCTCAAGGAAGAACATGGTGCTGAGGCAAAGGGGCCAGACCCAAAAGAGTGCATAGGATTTGATTCTATTGATAGGATGTTCTAGAAAAGGCAAATATAATCTATTGTGACTGGAAGCAGAAGCAGATCAGTGTTTGCCTGGGGCTGGGTGGGATGAGCTATTTAGAAACGGGCCCAGAGTGTACTTTTTAAAGTGATGGAAATGGTCCATATATGGATCATGGTAACAGGTACGCGGGTGCACACTTTTGTCAAAACTCAAACTCTATACTTAAATTGGATGTATTTTATTGTGAGTGTTCTATACCTCAATAAAATTGCTTTTTAAAAGAACAAAAGCATACAGCATATTTATCAGTAAACAAAGAAAAATTAAGTAACAACTGGATCCTTAGACATGTGGTATCTCACGAGAAGGAAATCAGGCATATTCTGAAAGAGATAAGCTAAAAAGTAACACTAGAAGAAAAGGGCCCAAATCAATGTTCCCAATAAGCTATCCTATTTCAAGTTCTCTTCCATCACCAATTCTGAACCCACTTCTTGGTTTAAAAGTAGAAGCCACAAAACAAACCTAATTTCAATCTTCTGAAATAGTCATAGATTATATGGTAAGCAACTGAATTCTGAAAGAGCAAACTTTGAAGACAATGAATTAAAAAATAAAATCAAAGCAGTGAAATATTTCCAGTAAGGAAAAAAAAAAAAGATTTCTTTGGAGAGTAAGTGCCTCTTACAAGGGAAGAAAGAATATGTGCTTCTTGAAGAAGCTGTCCTAGTTGCTCTCACTGTGTTCTACTGTTATAAACAGTCTCTTTGAGGGACTAAAGCAATTCTCTCTGCCCCCACCTCCATCCACACTTTGCTGGGATTTCTCTTGGAAACCACCAAATCACAAGAATCTTCTCTGTTCATCAGCGAGCAGAGTTGGGACAAAGCTCTGAACTCTAAGGCTGACCTAAAAGCATCACGCAGAACACAGAGCGGGTGTGACAATACTCTTCAGCAGACGGCCCACTGTGCAAAGCAAGCAAGTCACCTTAATTCCGAGATGCATGAACACAGTCATCGCCCTACACCCTCAGGCTCTTGCCTGAGCCTTTCTTTCACCTTCTGACCTCAGCTGAACCCAAGCACATGGTACCCTGCAAGCCCCTGTGCCTCCCACCCGCTTTTGTACCACAGCACAATTCACTGCAAATCTATCCTCCCATCTTCAGATGACTTCTCACCACCTCCACTGCTGGCCGCTGGTCCCAAAGCCGGGATCATCTCTTGCTGAGCGCTGCAGCATCTCCTGCTTCTTGCTTCCACAGCACCGAGACGATGCTGCATGAGCACTTGAGTCAGGGTGTGCCGCCCCAGTGCTCAAACTTTCCTGTGCCCCATCCCAGGACCAGTAAAAGTGGAGATCCTCGTGATTGCCTAAAAAGCCTCGCCAACCACCCCCCACCTGTCTCGCGGTCCCTCGCACTCAGCCCCTTGGCTGCAGCCACCTTGCTCTTCCTCCACCACGTGGTTCCAGTCTTAAGGTCTCTGCCCTGCTGAGCCCTCTGCCTGGACCCACTTCCCCCCAGTACACAGGGGCTCAGCCCTCACACCTCCCCAGGACGCTGTTCAACCGTCCCTTTATAAGTGGTGCCTTCTCCAAACACCCTTTTGAAACTGCCGCACATACCGGCAAGCCCTGCCCCCCTCTGGCCTCTACAATTCTCCACAACATTTACTACTGTGCGGACAGCGTGTATTCGTTGGTCTGTCTCCCGCCCCCCCCCCCAACCCCCCGGTAGAATGTTAGCTCCAGGGACTTCCCTGGTGGTCCAGTGGCTAAGTGCAGGGGGGCCCGGGTTCGATCCCTGGTCAGGGCACTAGATCCCACATGCCACAACTAAGAGTTCGCATGCTGCAACTAAAAGATCCCACGTGCCACAACTAAGACCCAGCGCAGCCAAATAAATAATTAAATAAATATATTAAACAAAGAATGTCAGCTCCATAGGGGCACCCATAGCAGTACTATTCACGGATGCATGGTACACAGTGAAAGTCACTGAATGAATGACGGAATTTTTAGTAGATTTCAAACAAAGCCCGAGAACCACCTCATAGCATATCTCTACATTTCCTGGTCTTGACTTTGACTAGAAGTAGGAATACTAAAATAAATCAAAAATAATGTATAAAACCCTCAGAAAAGGTATCTCCCAAAGAGCTAAAACCAGGGGATATTAATGACAGTGCACTGCCACCTGGAATTTCAGGCGTTTGGGGCTCCTAAAGTCCTAAAACCGCCCAATCATCCCTCTACTGTCAGTTCAAAAAGCTGACGGTCAACTTTTCCAGTAGAGGTGATGTTTCCTGGGTCCTTAGAACTCTCTAGGAATATATATTAAGACCCCAGCTTTGCTAATATTGCTAGAGCATGTAGCATTTTCCCTTAATTATGTGGACCCAGGCAACGAGACAGCTACAAAGTTGAGTCAGTTGCAGATGTTGGCTGATTGGCTAGACTTTCCTTTTGGCTAAGAGTGGTTTCCCCACACTTGCCGTGGGATCTAAACTCATGGCTCTGAAACATCACCAGTAGCCCCTTCCAAGAATTTCGGAGACTTCTGGGCAGTAGTAAACACTCCTTACAGCTGTCTGATACTGGCATGCCAGAGGTCTGTGGGTTTCACATCCATCCTTTTGCAGAGTGAGCTGGTGGCAGGTGGAAAGTCCTCTGTGGCCTGACGCTGTTCTAGTCTCCCCTATGTGCTGTTTTGTTTAATAAGACATTTCCAGTGGAGCACTTAATATATATTAGATTCTCAATGTCTCATTCAACAAAGCACATAAAGCAGAGACCTGTGCACTGCCCCCAAATTCTGGATTTTAGTATCATGATATATTAACTAGGAATTGTATAGTTTATATGCTTTTTTAAAAAACAAACTCCAGCACTACTTACAATAGCCAAGACATGGAAGCAGCCTAAATGTCCGTCCACAGATGAATGGATAAAGATGATGTGGTATATATCAATATATACACAATGGTATATTATGCAGCCATAAAAAAGAATGAAATAATGCCATTTGCAGCAACATGGACGGACCTAGAGATGATCATACTAAGTGAAGTGAGTCAGACAGAGAAAGACAAATATTACATGATATCACTTATACATGGAATCTAAAAAAATGATACAAATGAACTGATTTACAAAACAGAAATAGACTCACAGACATAGAAAACAAACTTATGGCTACCGAAGGAGAAACGTGGGGAGGGATAAATTAGGAGTTTGGGATTAACAGATACACACCATTATATATAAAATAGATAAACACAAGGACCTACTGTATGGCACAGGGAACTACATTCAGTATCTTGTAATAACCTATAATGGAAAAGAATCTGAAAAAGAATATATATATGTATAGCTGAATCACTTTGCTGTACACCTGAAACTAACACAACATTCTATCAACTATACTTCAATTAAAAAAAAACCCAGGGCTTCCCTGGTGGCGCAGTGGTTGAGAATCTGCCTGCCAATGCAGGGGACACGGGTTCGAGCCCTGGTCTGGGAAGATCCCACATGCCGCGGAGCAACTAGGCCCGTGAGCCACAACTACTGAGCCTGTGCGTCTGGAGCCTGTGCTCCGCAACAAGAGAGGCCGCGAGAGTGAGAGGCCGGCGCACCGCGATGAAGAGTGGCCCCCGCTTGCCGCAACTGGAGAAAAGCCCTCGCGTAGAAACAAAGACCCAACACAGCCAAAAATAAATATAAATAAATAAATTTAAAGAAAAAAATTAAAAAAAAAAACCCGAGGCGTGCTCATTTCCCCACTAACTTTTCCTGGTGACAGACGGAAAATAGCAGTTGTGAAGTGCCTACCTCCTATTCAGGCTCTGCTTTTTGGGGGATGGGCAAACTTGGTCACATTATTTTAACTAGCATAGAAAATACTAGTGCTGTGTTTAGTACACAGGTGGCCATCACTGTCTTAAACCAACAGTAATTCCCATCAACCACGGGCTCAGAAGAGCTCAGGGAAAATTAAATAGCAACCACCTACAAGATCAGAGAGAGAGTTGCCAGCCTGCAGATCAGGGGTCTGGTGGTCACATGCCAGGGTTCCTATAGTTCTAGTGATTAGCAGATGTTAAAGGATTGTGCCATTCCAGCAGAAGTGTAGCTCTTCTGAATTTTTCTGGGAAGAGATAATCATGGCTGATCTTAGAACCTGAATGATGTCTTGTAAGAGGAAAACCGGCCCAAATAAACTGGTTTAAAATAAACGAACAAAAAAGACAACGAAATTTCTCATAGGACTGGTTTAAGCCTTTTTACTCTCTTTGAAAGCTGCCACAATTTTCTCAGATGTCCCCAGTTTTCAGAGCCGCAGAGGCTGCGTGGCAGGGCAGGTGGCGTCTCCAACCCGGGGCGCCAATACCCAGGCTTGTGGGAGCCAACACAGATAAGGAGTCAGCCCAAAGGACTGCCTACCAGTGGGGTTTGGACTCACAGCCTTTCCCTCTTCTTCAGTGTCTTTCCTCTCTAGGCGGCATTTCTGTCTAGAGATGCAAGTTGAAAGTGCAGAATCTGTGTCCATCATTTCTGTGGGTTCCTCACCACCCGTTGCCTGTGGCTGCCTGGCCTCTTCAATTGAAAATCCAATCAGCTGTGCTTAGCCAAGTGTTTACCTCTGCTGTTTGAAAGTTTAAATGGATCTTTAACTCTTTCCCTCACTAGAAGTCTCCACAAAGCCATGGATAATTGATGCAGGGTTGAATGGGGCCTCAGGTTTTCTTCTCTTTTGGGGCTGGTGGCTCTCAGCTGGAGGAAGTTTTACACGTCAGACAGGGTGGGACGGCGGCCATCTGTGACTGTCAATCAGGGAGGCTGTTTGTCTGGGGAAGGCCCTGCACAGGGACACAAACAAACTCTTCCAAACAAAGGTGGAAACAAAAGAGAAAACAAAGCCTGAAGGGGGGTTCCCAGGTTAAGATTTCCCTCTCTACGACCACAAGCAAAAGGGCTCGATGTTCTATCATTTAACTCTGCTCTTCAAGTCAGAAGTCGCACAGAGGTTAAGTATTTGCAGATTTTAGCCACCTACCATGTTTTGAAGCACAAAGCACTTCGAGCAATAATTTTATAATCATAAAATAGGCTGGTAACTTTGTTCCTTGAAACTGACAAAAAAGTAAACCTAAAATGTTTTCCTCTGTGTCGCTTATTTTTTTTTCAGTACTTCTGTGGTCCTGTATTTTGCATATAATTACCAAATTAAAAAAAGAGGTCTCTATGTCATGTCTGTGTCCATCTTTCTTTCTACAGGCCTGCTTAGAAAATCCTTTTAAAAAGAACTTTGGGGCTTCCCTGGTGGCGCAGTGGTTGAGACTCTGCCTGCCAATGCAGGGGACACGGGTTCGAGCCCTGGTCTGGGAAGATCCCGCATGCCGCGGAGCAACTAGGCCCGTGAGCCACAACTACTGAGCCTGCGCGTCTGGAGCCCGTGCTCCGCAACGAAAGGCCACGATAGTGAGGCCCACGCACCGCGATGAAGAGTGGCCCCCACTTGCCGCAGCTAGAGGAAGCCCTCGCACAGAAACAAAGACCCAACACAGCCAAAAATAAATAAATAAATAAATAAATAAATAATAATTTAAAAAAAAGAACTTTGTAAGGTAGCAATTTCTGTCTTTCCAATGTATCCTTTTTATAATGAAACATACATTTTTTTTTCAAAGTCCATGGCAAGTATATTTCTTATGCCTTAGCCCCAAACGCCAAATATAATTTATGCATTCTTTCAACCCGAATGTTCTTTGAAAGCATGCTAAATATGTTTGAGACCAACGTTAATAAATATTTAAGAAATTAAAGTGAAAAGTAAAAATCGAAAAGAAAAGGCACCAGACTGGAAAGAAAGGAGTACATTTGTTTTTATTCAGAGACAGGATCTTACATGTAGAAAATCCTGAAGAACTCACACACATACACACATACACAAATCTACTAGAACTAATAAATTAGTTCAGCAAGATTGTAGGATACAAGATCACCATACAAAATCCAATTCTATTTCCATGTACTAGCAATGAACAACCAAAAATGAAATTAAAGAAACAATTTCATCCATAATAGCATCAAAAACATTAAAATATTTGTGAATAAATTTAAGAAGACACATAAGACTGAAAACTACAAAGCACTGCTGAGAGAAATTAGGGACGACGTAAACAACTGTAGAGACATTTCATTCATGGATTGGAAGACTTAATGTTGTTAAAATGACAGTTGTCTCCAAATCTATACATTCAACAAAATCCCTACCAAAATCTGAGTAGGCTTTTTTTTGAGGGGGGGCAGAAATTGAAAAACTGATGCTAAAATTCATATGGAAATGCAAAGGGTCCAGAAGAGCCAAAAACAAGTTTGAAAAAAAAAAGAAAGAAAAGAATAAAGTGAGAAGATTTTTATTTCCTGATTTCAAAACTTACTATAAAGCTACAGTAATCAAGACACTGTGGGACCAGCATAAGGACAGACATATACATCAACAGAACAAAACTAAGAGTCCAGAAATAAGTCCTTAAGTTTATGGTCAATCAATTTTCAACAAAGGTGCCAAGACAATCCAACGGGGGAAGAAAACGTTTTTATCTTCAAACAAAAAAACAAACATTTTTCAGACAACTAGATAGCCACATGCAAAAAAAGATGAATTTAGACCCTTACCTCACATTATACATGACAACTCAAAAATCAAACAAAGACCTAAGAGCTAAAATGCTAAAACACTTCTAGAAGAAAAAGAGAAAAAAATCTTTGGGGAATTCAGTTAGGCAAAAAGTTCTTAGATAAGACACTAAAATTCATTCCAAAAAGTTGTAAACTGGACTTCAAAATTAAAACCTTCTGTACTTCAAAAGTCACTATGAAGAAAATGAAAAAGAAGCCACTGACTGGGAGGAAGTATTTGTGAATTATACACATGATAAATAACATAAATAAAGACAATCAATTTTTTAAATGGGCATAAGATTCAAATAGATATTTCACCAAAGAAGATATAAGAATGGCTAATCACCACAAACATGTCCAATATCACTAACTGTTAGGGAAATGCAAATCAAGACCCCAATGAAGCACCACTTCACACCCACTAGGAAGGCTAGAATCAAAGACAACAGCAAGTGTTGATGAGGCTATGGCAAACCCGGAACTCTCATAAAATGATGGTGAGAATGTAAATGTAGTATAATTTACAAAGCAATTAGTGATTCCTTAGAAAGTTAAACATGAATTCACCATACAGCCCAGCAGTTCCACTCCTAGTTACATACCCAGGAGAAATGAAAACATACATCCACACTTGTACGTGAATGTGAACACAGCAGCATCGTTTGTAATAGACCAAAAGTGGGAATAATTCAAATGTCCATCAACTGGCGAAGGGATAAACAAAATGTGGTCTATCCACGTAATGGAATATTATTCAGCAACAAAAGGGAACGAGAGACCGGAACACACAACGTGGATCAACCTCCAAAACCTGGTGTTAAATGAAAGAAGCCATGTGCAAAAGACAAACAGTCTACAACCTGTAAGATTCCACTCATATGAAATGTTCAGAAAAGGAAAATTACTATAGAGACAGAAAGCAGATTATTGGTTGCCTGGGGATGGGAGCAGGAAGTGACTACAAGTGGGCACAGGGGGTCTCTTTGACACATGGAAATGTTTTAAAATTAGACTGTGGTGCTGGCTGCACAACTCAGAGTTTACTAAAACTCATCAAATTTACACTCATAGTGAGTGAATTTTATAACATGTAATATCATGCCTCGATAAAGCTGTTTTTCAAAGAGTAAAAGTTGCAAAATTTTGTTTTGACCAAAACCATGTTTCAAAGACACCAATTCTCACACGAATTCAAAAAGATCAATATTCAGACTCTGGATTAAGCTCTGAAGTCAGTGTGAGAAAATGAAATGTCTTCCATGGCAATAATGATGTGACGTCATAGTACTTTAACCATGATGTTCTTTATATATGAGAGTAACATTTGCATACTTTATGAATTAAGCATCTATTTTGGAGTCTCCTTATAATCGGAAACATCCTTCTCTAACAGGAGAGGGTATGCAGTCAGAGAAGTGAGTAGATTGTCAACAGACAGATGGAATTTATCAAATGTTATGTGCCCCACTTGCATATGATGAAATTATTTCAGTATATCACAGAAGAAAATGGTAGCAAAACATCTTAACCATACAAATTGATTTTAACCGACAAATTGATTTTACTGTCTATTTGATAACCAGTATCCCTTTAAAACCATTCTTTCAATGAGCCAAACCCAGGACACTTGTCAATCTCTAAATGAGTAAGTTTTACTGACAGCAAATTAGGAATCCACTTCATTGATGTCCGTTAAGAGGTATGGTTTCTATGTAAGGATGAGGAAGATAAAGGCAGCTGTCATTTACTTAACCTTTTTTATTCTGGAAACCGGCAATTAAAAACAAAGAAGTTAAGCATTGATCCTGCTCTATTAGTCTTCTATTGCTGTGTAACAAATATCCACAAACTCAGTGACTTAAAAACACCACTAATAAATACCTCCCAGTTCTGGAGGTCAGAAGTCCTGGCTGGCTCTGCTGGGTTTTCTGCCTAGGGGCTCACAAAGCCAGAATCAAGGTGCTGGCAACCTGGGTTCTTATCTAGAGGCTCCAGGGAGGAATCTGCTCCCAAACTCATTCATGCTGTTGGCAGAATGCAGTTCCGAGGGCTGTAGGACTGAGGTCCCCGTTCCCTTGCTGCCTGCCAAGGAGGAGGGGTCACCCTCAGCTCCTCGACACACTCACAATCCTTCTCATGGGGCCCCCTCCACCTGCAAAGTTGCCAAGGGTGCGTCCCACCTTTCTCCTGCTTCAATCTCTCTGACTTCTGCTGCCGGCCTGAGGACATTCTCTGCTTTTAAAGGGCTGGTGTGAGCAAATTCAACCCACCCAGAACACAACCTTAATTATATCTGCAAAATCTCTTTCAGCGGGTTACCCCTGGGAGTAACCCCTGGAGGCTTTTAAAAGTCACGGGAGACGTCGCAGAAATCTGCCAACCGCACCTGACTGTCTTTACAGGCAAATATATAGCGCAAGTGGATGAGTAAAAAGCAGTCAACGTGGAAGGAATGGCATGATTAGCAAACTCACCGCTTCCTAACTTCCTAATAAAATAATCGATTTATGCAGAGATCGTCAGTGAAAATGAAACGAATGGCAGATGACAGCTGAATGAGGAGCCGGAGAGCTGAGCGCACCTGAGCCCACTTTAGAGAAGTGACGGACGGCAGAGCGGCCCCTACGTGTCATGTGCCTCTTGCTACAAAGTCCGAACCTAACACGCTAATCCAGCTGTTGGAGCTGGCTTTCAGCTCATAGGAAATTTAGGAAGCAGAAGTGCAATTTAAATGACACCACGAAAAAGCAAACAGAGAAATCCAGAATGTGGAACACTCTACAGCCGGCCCAGTTTCTTCAATACGTCAATTACCTGGGGGTGGGGGTGGGGGTGGGGTGGGGGGCTGTTCTGGATTAATGGGATGTTATTACCAATTACAATACAAGAACAATATTTGGATCCTGATTCAAAAAACACAAGAGTAAAAGGACATTTTAAAGTTAATCAGAAAAACCTGAATATGGACTCAGTATTAAAGTAAGAATCATCATTTTCATTGGTTGGCATAAAGGTCTTAAGGTTGTATGAGAAAACATTCAGATTTTTTAGAGACGCACATAGGGCTGAAATGCTACGAGGGGTTTGCTAATTGCTTTAAAATATTCCGGCAACCACAAGAAGAGGGGATGGACAAAGCAGGTACACAAAATGTTGAAACATACCGAATCTGGCTGATGTATATGCATGGGGGCTCATTGTTCTGGTCCACTTTTACCCCGGACTAAAAATTTTTATAATAAACGATTTCATTTAAGAGATTTCATTCATTGAGCATCTGCTGAGAATCAATCACTGTGCTCAGGGCTTCGCATCCACTTCCTGCTGGATCCTCACTACGGCCTTATGAAGCAGGTACCATTTGTATCCCCACTTTTATAGCTAAGAATATGAAACAACGACCAGTGTGGGGTGTAGCCGACAGGCCTGCCAATTGCCCGCCACCCCAGCGAAGCCTCAGAGGCCAAGGAAATGAAAGATTTCTACATTTTTTTGTTTCACAAAGCAGTCTGACAAGTCGCCTGCAGCCCGCGTTGGAGGGCGATCCCCCAAACCATGCGCCAACCGCAGCACAGGGGATGCTGGAAGGTTCGGAAGGAGACAAAAGGCGGAGACAGGTAGAGGGTGAAAGAGAAACAGAGGGACCACAGAAAAGCAACAAGGTGGAAACACACGGAGACAGTCACGGAAAGGGGCGGAGGGAAGAGATGGGGAGACAGTGGGGAAGAGGGATGTGCTTGAAGGGGGATGTCACAGACCTAGAGTCAGACAAAGCTACTGCAACCTTGGTCCACCTTCCACTCTGCCCCACCCCTCACACCAACCAGAAAACGGGAACGCCTCGGAGCAAAGGAGGGACCAGACACGTTCAGTATAGAGCTCTGTCCACGTGTAGTTACAGATCCGTGTCAGGCACGGTTACCTTGTCCTCTCTCCCCATCCCCCAGCCCCCATCCCGTGACCTTCTCCCCAGACAGCTCACCAGCTCCAAGCTCAGAGTCAGGAGGAAGGGAAGGAGGAGTTATTTATTTATCTAAACCATGTTTCAGTTTTTTAACGGCCTAACTGAGATAAAAGTCACAGACCCTCAGTGCCCAGCAAAGCTGTTCTCAGCGGGGAAAGTCTGTGAGGCTGAAGTTAATAGCACGAGGGCCACGTTAATGCCACTAGGGGGTTCAGATCAGAGGCTCCTGGAGGCGGCTTCAGGTGACGGTTTAATCACAACGGAAAAAACGGGTCTGGGGTTTGCAACGTGTGACTGGGGGGGTGGGGGGAGTGGGGATGGCAGAAAGGGGTTACAGGAGGGAGCGTGGGGAGCAGAAAACACAAAGGAAGACAGAATCCTCAAACAGAATCCTCAATGCCTTTCAGAGACTGGAACTAGACCTGCAGAGGAGGGCAGCCCTGTCGCACCGACCCCCCACCCCGCCCCGGGCATGTTAATAACACGGAACCACTTGCTCAAATTACACGTTAAAAAACACCTTCTTGGCCTTCCCTGGTGGCGCAGTGGTTACGAATCCGCCTGCCAACGCAGGGGACACGGGTTCGAGCCCTGGTCCCGGAAGATCCCACATGCCGCGGAGCAACTAAGCCCGTGCGCCACAACTACTGAGACTGCGCTCTAGAGCCCGCGAGCCACAACTACTGAGCCCGCGTGCCACAACTACTGAAGCCCGCGCACCCTAGAGCCCGTGCTCCACAATAAGAGAAGCCACCACAATGAGAGGCCTGCGCACTGTAACAAAGAGTAGCCCCCGCTCACCGCAACTAGAGAAAGCCAGTGCGCAGCAATGAAGACCCAACACAGCCAAAAATAAAATAAAATAAAAAATAAAATAAATTAAATTTAAAAAAAAACTGTAAATGACGCCTGCCCTCAAAAAATGCCCTGGGGTAGGGCATAGGCAAGGAAATTCAACACATGACAAATTTTTCAAGAACTCAATATGAAGAGGGAAGGTGTAGTCACTCTTTAAAAAAAAAAGGAAAAGAAAAAAAAGGACATGCCTAAAGTTCACTATAAGGAATTCTCAGCCATATGCAAATCCAACGTCCAAAAAGGTTTCAGCTCACACCAGTCAAATGACCATCAGCAAAAAGTCTACAAACTATAAATGCTGAAGGGCTTTTAGAGAACTGTGTACCTTCTAGCTGCTGGTGGGATGTAAAGTGGTAACAGCACTAACACAAACTGAATGGAGCTGCTTTAAAAGGTAAAAATTCAGCTACCATATGATGCGGCAGGGCACCTTTTGGGCCTATAACCTAAGGCCACCAGAATCGGAAAGACAGAGGCAGGCAAATGTGCACTGCAGCAATATTGAAATAGCCAAGATATGGAAGCAAAAAAAAGGTCCATAAACAGATGAATGGACAAAGAAGAAGTGGTATATAGACAGAATGGAATATAAGTCACGAAAAAAAATAAAAGAATGGCATATGCAGCACCACACATGAGCCTAGAGATAATCACACAACGTGAAGTAAATCAGAATGCGAAAGACAAATGCCTTTTGATATCACTTATGTTATCTGAAAATTCATAAAAATGAACATATTTCCACAGAGAAAGGCAATCTCAGATTGAGAAGACAAACTTATGGTTAAGCCAAAGAAAAGGTGTGAGGAATGGATAAATTAGGATATTGGGGTTAACACACATATACTAATACGTATAAAATATATAATCCCCAAAGACCTATGGAATACCAAGAGTGGTCTACTCAACACTCTGTAATAACCTACATGGAAAAGAACCCAAAGATCAATAGATATATGTATATGTGTAAATGAACAAGATTCTGTACACCTAGAAAAAAAGACATTTTTCAATCAAGTTTGCTCTGATAAAAACTACAACTTAAAGACACAGACAAGAATTGAGGAGGCTAAAACTTATGGGGGTTTGTCCTGGCACATTCCACTCTAATCTGCAACCTAAAAGCACAACTTGCAGCAAGGTTCTGTTTCCCTAGCAAGCAGAGTTGGCAACGTAGAAGTCTTCCCACCCTAAGGCCGTTTCCTCAAACAGCAGCTCAAATCTACTGCTAATGGTCACTAATATTCACAAGGACTGCAGGGCTGTAAATGACTCATGCCCTCAAAAAATATCCTGGGGCAGGGAATGGCCAAAAAATCCAAACGCGGCAAATTTTTCAAGAAGGCAATTAGAAGTTGTAAGTTTAGCTCAATCTTAAAAAAAAATGAAAAGGACATTGATAAACGCAAAACATCAGGAATTGTCAGACGCATGGAAACCCAATCTACACAAAGGTATCACCTCACACCAGTCAGAATGACCATCAGCAAAAAGTCAACAAACAATAGATGTTGAAGAAGTTGTGGAGAACAGCATAACCTCTCGGTCTAAGTGGGATGTAAACTGGTAACAGCCAATAATAGGAACAGAATGGCAGTGTGTTTAAAGGTAAAAAGTGAGTCACCATATGATCTGGAAGGCCCACTATTGGGCCTGTCACCTGTGAAAGCCAGAATCCAAAAGACACGGGATGGAAAATCGTGTATTGCAGCAGTATTTACAATAGGCAAGACATGGAAGCAAACAAAATGCCCATCAACAGATAAATGGACAAAGAAGAAGTGGTATACGTACCGAATGGAATAGTAGCCTCGGGAAAAAAATGAACAGTGCCGTTTACAGGACTACAGATGAGCCTAGAAATAATCATATTAGGTTAAGTCAGTCAAAAGGGAATGACAAATATCCTATGATATCATTTATACATGTTATCCTAAGATTGCTACCAATGAACATATTTCCACAGAAAAAGACACTCACAGACTTATAAAACAAACTAATGGTTAACCAAAATGAAAGGTGTGAGGATGGATAATTTAGGACTAAGGGGCTAACATACATAGATTAATGTATGTTAAATGTACATAAACATATAACATATAAACTATATGAATTATATAATCACTAATACATAGAAAATATATAATGACAAAACACCTACCAAATACCAAGGGAGGTCTACTCAACATTCTGTAATAACATACATGGTAACAGGATCCGAAGATGAACAGACATATGCATGAATCATTGAGCAGATTCTGTACAGCCAAACAATCACAACACTCGAATCAAATTTACTCCGATAAGAAATAGAAATTAAATTTAAAAAGCAAACATAAGTAAGGAGACATAAACTTCTGGGGGCTTGTCCCAGCACATTCCACTCTAATTTACAACCTTGGAACACTACCTCCAGGAAGACTCTGTTGCCCTAGTAACAAGAGTTGAGAACGAAATAATGCTGCCACCTTGTGGCTCTTTCCCACAACAGCAGCTTTAAACCCAGTGCTAATGGTAGCTTAATAGTCACAAGGACTGCTGGGCTGTAAATGACGCCTGCCCTCAAAAAATGCCCTGGGGTAGGGAATAGGCAAGGAAATTCAACACATGACAAATTTTTCAAGACGTCAATATGAAGAGGGAAGTTGTAGTCACTCTTTAAAAAAAAAAGGAAAAGAAAAAAAAGGACATGCCTAAAGCTCAGTATAAGGAATTATTAGCCACATGCAAATCCAACGTCAAAAAGGTTTCAGCTCACACCAGTCAAATGACCATCAGCAAACACTGCAGGATTCCACTCCCTGTGCTTTGTGGCTGCTTCCCACTAGCTATCTAGTTTACATTTGGTAGTGTATATATGTCCATGCCACTCTCTGACTTCATCCCAGATTACCCTTCCCCCTCCCTGTGTCCTCAAGTCCATTCTCTATGGCTGAGTCTTTATTCCTGTCCTGCCCCTAGGTTCTTCATAACCATTTTTTTCTTTTTTTTTAGATTCCATATATATGTGTTAGCATACGGTATTTGTTTTTCTCTTTCTGACTTACTTCACTCTGTATGACAGTCTCTAGGTCAATCCACCTCACTACAAATAACTCAATTTCATTTCTTTTTATGGCTGAGTAATAGTCCATTGTATATATGTGCCACAGCTTTATCCATTCATCTGTCGATCCTGCCAACACTTTTACTTTACTCAACTGAGACCAATGTCAGACTTGTAAGGTAATAAATTTACGATGTTTTGAGTCACTCAATTTGCGGTAATTCGTATGAAAGCAATAAAAAACAAATACAGAGGTCCTACAAGAGCCAGGCTATATATTTATATTTAAGTATTTCTAAAATGAATTTAACCCTGTGATTCACAGCAGCAGCAGCTTCCAAGGGATCCCACCACACACCTGAGGCGAAAGCAGCCTAATAAAGAAGCAGTGACAGCAGCAGGTCACTGCCCCACACTTGGGGTAGAGGGGGATTTGATCTACTGTAGCAGCAGCGTAGCCTGAATGGGAATGCATCCTCCTGTGGCACTAGTCCCATCAGCATTAGTCTAATCTGCTAGCATCTGCTGTGCCAACAGGCCCAACGTATACAAACCCTCCAACTCAGTAGCATTAAGTGAGCCAGGCTCAGTGTTTCCTGAAACTCATATCCAATGGCACTGGAAAGCCCAGATATCACCTACTGTTATGAAAACATAAAAAACAATAACAGAAGACTGGCAACTTCAGAAAGAAAAGGGGAAAAATGGAATGGGTGAAAACAAGTGGGATAAATATAAGAGACTATCATTAGCCTCATGAGTTTCTTAAATTCCCTATGACGGTCAAAGCAAAAATTATGACACCATCTGATGTGGTTCTCAATGTATATAAAGGAAATACTACAGAAAATCATACTTTAAAACGGGGGACTATTAAGAGACCTAAATGGAAGTAAAATTTTGAAACTTCACTTGAAGTAATAAAAGACAGATTCCAGTAGGCTATGATAAGTTACATATGTATAGTGTAATGCCAAAAGCAACCACTAAGAAAACTATACAAACAGTATACACAAATGATTATAAATAAATTAGATTAAAATGGACTTACCAAAAAATGTTTAAGTAACCCACAAGAAGGCAAAATAAGAGAAACACAGGATTGAGAAACTAAGGTAAAAGACAAAACAAAAAATAAAATGGTAGACCTAATCTTTTAACATAGCAATAATTACATTAACTGTAAACGATCTAAATAACCAAGTCAAAGACAGAGATTGGAAGAGTAGACGAAAAAATCACAAGCATGATCCAACTCTATACTGTCTATAAGAAGCTTACTTTAAACATCATGATATAGGTAGTTCAAAGTAAAAGGATGAAAAAGGTATATCATGTGAACATTCATCAGAAAAAGCAGGAATGGCTATATCAATATCAGATAAAGTAGATTTCAGAGCAAAGGAAATTATTAGGGGCAAAGAGGGTCATTACATAAAGATAACAGGAATAATCCACCTAGATGACCTAGTGATACTAAATGTGTGTGCACCAAACAACAGAACTTCAAAACACATGAAGCAAACACTGAAAAAGGTAAAAGGAGAGAATTTCAAATCCACAATTATTATTTGAGACTTCAACACAGCAATTTATAGAACTCCCAGAGAGAAAAATCAGCAAGGGTATGGAAGAACTGAAAACATCATCAATCAACAGGATATAACTGACATTTAAAGAACACACTCAATAAAAGCAGAATACATATTCAAGTGTCCATGGAACATTCACTCATATACCATACACTGGGTGATAAAAAAAAACATTAGCAGATTTAAAAGAATTAAAATCATAGAGAGTATATTCTCTAGCCATAATGGAACCAGACTAGAAATCAATAACAGAAAGACAACAGGAAAATCTTCAATCACATGAAAACTAAACATCACAATTCCAAATAACTCATGGGTAAAAAGTCAAGGAAAAATTTTTAAATGCATAGAATAAAAGAAAATGGAGATATAACAGATCAACATTTGTGGAATGAAGTGAAAGCAATGCTGAAAGGGAAGTCTATAGCACTAAATTGGGAAAGAAAATATTTCAAAGAAATAGTCTAATTTTCTATATTAAAATAGTAAAAACGGAAGAGGAAAAAACACTAAACAAGCAGAAAGAAGGAAATAATAAAGATGAAACAAAAATCCATGAAACTGAAAACAGGAAAATGGAGGGGGGGGAGGAAATCAATGAAACAAAAGGCTGGTTCTTCAAAATAAACAATCTCATCAAGAAAGATGTAGCAAGACTGATCAAGATAAAAAGAGAGATGGCACAAATCACAGATATCAGAAATGCAACCAAGGATACCATGACATATCCTGCAGGTTAATAAGGGACAAGTTATTATGAACAAGTCTACACTATAAATTCAAAAATGTGGATGAAATGGACCAATGCGTCTACACCCAAAACTACCAAAACTCAGCCAAGATGAAAGAGACAATCTCAATTTTCCTGTAACTATGAGAAACACTGATTTTTCATTTAAAAACTCCCAAAAGAAATATTCAGGCTTAGATGTTTCACTTTTACCCAAGACTTAAAGAATTAACACCAATTTTACATGACTTGATAAGAAACAGAAGTAGAGGGAACAGTTCCTAATTAATTTTATGAAGCCAGTATTACCTTGATACCAAAACCAGACTGGGATAGTATAGAAAGAAGAAAACTACAGGCCAGTATTTTTTATGAAATTGGCTGTAAAAATCTTCAGCCAAATATTAGCAAATTAACTCCAGAAATATATAAAAAGAATAATATACCATGACCAAGTGGTATTTATTCCAGTTATGCAAAGTTGGTTAAATATTTGAATGTATATTTTAAAGGTATTCGTGATTATATAATTCATAAAGTTTATCTGTTATATGTTTATATACATTTAACATACATTAGTATATGTATGTTAACCCCATAGTCCTAATTTACCCATCCTCCCACCTTTCATTTTGGCTAACCATTAGTTTATTTGATAAGTCTGTGAGTGTCTTTTTCTGTGGAAATATGTTCATTGGTAGCAATCTTAGGATAACATGTATAAATGATATCATAGGATATTTGTCATACCCTTTTGACTTACTTAACCTTATATGATTATTTCTAGGCTCCACTGTAGTTGTAAACACGGCATTGTTCATTTTTTCGCGAAGCTACTATTCCATATGGTACATTTACCACTTCGTCTTTGTCCATTCATCTGTTTATGGACATTTTTTTTCCTTCCATGTCTTGGCTATTTCAATATTGTTTCAGTGCACATTTGCCTGCATCTGTCTTTCCGATTCTGGTGGTCTTAGGTTATAGGCCCAAAGGTGCCCTGCCGCATCATATGGTAGCTCAATTTTTACCTCTTCAAGCAGCTCGAATCAGTTTGCGTTAGTGCTGTTACCACTTTACATCCCACCAGCAGCTAGAAAGTACACAGTTCTCTAAAACCCCTTCAGCATTTATCGTTTGTAGACTTTTTGCTGATGGTCATGACCGGTGTGAGCTGCACCCTTTTTGACTTTGAATTTGCATGTGGCTAATAATTCCTTATACTGAGCTTTAGGCATGTCCTTTTTTTCTTTTCCTTTTTTTTTAAAGAGTGAGTACAACTTCCCTCCTCTGATTGACTTCTTGAAAAAATTCTCATGTGTTGAATTTTCTTGCCTATTCCCTACCCCAGGGCATTTTTGAGGGCGTGTGTCATTTACAGCCCTGCAGTCCTTGTGACTATATAAGCAACCATTAGCACTGGGTTTAAAGCTGCTGTTGTGGGAAACAGCCACAAGGCGGCAGCATTATTACGTTCTCAACTCTTGTTAGTAGTGCAACAGAGTCTTCCTGTAGGTCGTGTTCCGAGGTTGTAAATTAGAGCGGAATGTGCTGGGACAAGCCCCCAGAAGTTTATGTCTCCTTACTTATGTTTGTTTTTTAAGTTTAAATTCTATTTCTTATCGGAGTAAATTTGATTAGAGTGTTTTGATTGTCTGGCTGTACAGAATCTGCTCAATGATTCATGCATATGTCTGTTCATCTTCGGATCCTGTTACCATGTATGTGATTACAAAATGTATATTTTAAAGGTCTTGGTGATTATATAATACATATAGTTTATCTGTTATATGTTTATATACATTTAACATACATTAGTATATGTATGTTAACCCCATAGTCCTAATTTACCCATCCTCCCACCTTTCATTTTGGCTAACCATTAGTTTATTTGATAAGTCTGTGAGTGTCTTTTTCTGTGGAAATATGTTCATTGGTAGCAATCTTAGGATAACATGTATAAATGATATCATAGGATATTTGTCATACCCTTTTTACTTACTTAACGTTATATGATTATTTACAGGCTCAACTGTAGTCCTGAAAACGGCATTGTTCATTTTTTCCCAAGGCTACCATTCCATTCTGTCCATATACCACTTCTTCTTTGTCCATTCATCTGTTTATGGACCTTTTTTTGCTTCCATGTCTTGGCTATTTCAGTATTGCTGCAGTGCACATTTGCCTGCCTCTGTCTTTCTGATTCTGGTGGTCTTAGTTTATAGGCCCAAAAGTTGCCCTGCCGCATCATATGGTAGCTCAATTTTTACCTTTTCAAGCAGCTCCATTCAGTTTGCGTTAGTGCTGTTACCACTTTAAATCCCAGCAGCAGCTAGAAGGTACACAGGTCTCTAAAACCCCTTCAGCATTTATAGTTTGTAGACTTTTTGCTGATGGTCCTGACTGGTGTGAGCTGAAACCTTTTCGAATTTGAATTTGCATGTGGCTAATAATTCCTTATACTGAGCTTTACGCATGTCCTTTTTTTCCTTTTCCTTTTTTTTTTAAAGAGTGAGTACAACTTCCCTCCTCTGATTGATTTCTTGAAAAACTTCTCATGTGTTGAATTTTCTTGCCTATTCCCTACCCCAGGGCATTGTTGAGGGCCTGTGTCATTTACAGCCCTGCAGTCCTTGTGACTATATAAGCAACCATTGGCACTGGGTTTAAAGCTGCTCTTGTGGGAAACAGCCACAAGGCGGCAGCATTATTACGTTCTCAACTCTTGTGACTTTGGCAACAGAGTCTTCCTGGAGGTAGGGTTCCGAGGTTGTAAATTAGAGTGGAATGTGCTGGGACAAGCCGCAGAAGTTTATGTCTCCTTACTTATGTTTGTTTTTTAAATATAATTTCTATTTCTTATCGGGGTAAATTTGATTGGAGTGTTTTGATTGTCTGGCTGTACAGAATCTGCTTAATGATTCCTACATATGTCTGTTCATCTTCGGATCCTGTTACCATGTATGTCATCACAGAATGTATATTTTAAAGGTATTCGTGATTATATAATTCATAAAGTTTATCTGTTATATGTTTATATACATTTAACATACATTAGTATATGTATGTTAACCCCATAGTCCTAATTTACCCATCCTCCCACCTTTCATTTTGGCTAACCATTAGTTTATTTGATAAGTCTGTGAGTGTCTTTTTCTGTGGAAATATGTTCATTGGTAGCAATCTTAGGATAACATGCATAAATGATATCACAGGATATTTGTCATACCCTTTTTACTTACTTAACGTTATATGATTATTTCTAGGCTCAACTGTAGTCCTGAAAACGGCATTGTTCATTTTTTTCCCGAGGCTACTATTCCATTCTGTCTATATACCACTTCTTCTTTGTCCATTCATTTGTTTATGGACCTTTTTTTGCTTCCATGTCTTGGCTATTTCAATATTGTTTCAGTGCACATTTGCCTGCATCTGTCTTTCCGATTCTGGTGGTCTTAGGTTATAGGCCCAAAGGTGCCCTGCCGCATCATATGGTAGCTCAATTTTTACCTCTTCAAGCAGCTCGATTCAGTTTGCGTTAGTGCTGTTACCACTTTACATCCCACCAGCAGCTAGAAAGTACACAGTTCTCTAAAACCCCTTCAGCATTTATCGTTTGTAGACTTTTTGCTGATGGTCATGACCGGTGTGAGCTGCACCCTTTTTGACTTTGAATTTGCATGTGGCTAATAATTCCTTATACTGAGCTTTAGGCATGTCCTTTTTTTCTTTTCCTTTTTTTTTAAAGAGCGAGTACAACTTCCCTCCTCTGATTGACTTCTTGAAAAAATTCTCATGTGTTGAATTTTCTTGCCTATTCCCTACCCCAGGGCATTTTTGAGGGCGTGTGTCATTTACAGCCCTGCAGTCCTTGTGACTATATAAGCAACCATTAGCACTGGGTTTAAAGCTGCTGTTGTGGGAAACAGCCACAAGGCGGCAGCATTATTACGTTCTCAACTCTTGTTAGTAGTGCAACAGAGTCTTCCTGGAGGTCGTGTTCCGAGGTTGTAAATTAGAGTGGAATGTGCTGGGACAAGCCCCCAGAAGTTTATGTCTCCTTACTTATGTTTGTTTTTTAAGTTTAAATTCTATTTCTTATCGGAGTAAATTTGATTAGAGTGTTTTGATTGTCTGGCTGTACAGAATCTGCTCAATGATTCATGCATATGTCTGTTCATCTTCGGATCCTGTTACCATGTATGTGATTACAAAATGTATATTTTAAAGGTCTTGGTGATTATATAATACATATAGTTTATCTGTTATATGTTTATATACATTTAACATACATTAGTATATGTATGTTAACCCCATAGTCCTAATTTACCCATCCTCCCACCTTTCATTTTGGCTAACCATTAGTTTATTTGATAAGTCTGTGAGTGTCTTTTTCTGTGGAAATATGTTCATTGGTAGCAATCTTAGGATAACATGTATAAATGATATCATACGATATTTGTCATACCCTTTTTACTTACTTAAAGTTATATGAATATTTACAGGCTCAACTGTAGTCCTGAAAACGGCATTGTTCATTTTTTCCCAAGGCTACCATTCCATTCTGTCCATATACCACTTCTTCTTTGTCCATTCATCTGTTTATGGACCTTTTTTTGCTTCCATGTCTTGGCTATTTCAGTATTGCTGCAGTGCACATTTGCCTGCCTCTGTCTTTCTGATTCTGGTGGTCTTAGTTTATAGGCCCAAAAGGTGCCCTGCCGCATCATATGATAGGTCAATTTTTACCTTTTCAAGCAGCTCCATTCAGTTTGCGTTAGTGCTGTTACCACTTTAAATCCCAGCAGCAGCTAGAAGGTACACAGTTCTCTAAAACCCCTTCAGCATTTATAGTTTGTAGACTTTTTGCTGATGGTCCTGACTGGTGTGAGCTGAAACCTTTTTGAATTTGAATTTGCATGTGGCTAATAATTCCTTATACTGAGCTTTACGCATGTCCTTTTTTTTCTTTTCCTTTTTTTTAAAGAGTGAGTACAACTTCCCTCCTCTTATTGATTTCTTGGAAAATTTCTCATGTCTTGAATTTTCTTGCCTATTCCCTACGCCAGGGGATGTTTTGAGGGCCTGTGTCATTTACAGCCCTGCAGTCCTTGTGACTATATAAGCAACCATTGGCACTGGGTTTAAAGTTGCTCTTGTGGGAAACAGCCACAAGGCGGCAGCATTATTACGTTCTCAACTCTTGTGACTTTGGCAACAGAGTCTTCCTGGAGGTAGGGTTCCGAGGTTGTAAATTAGAGTGGAATGTGCTTGAACATGCCCCCAGAAGTTTATGTCTCCTTACTTATGTTTGTTTTTTAAATATAATTTCTATTTCTTATCGGGGTAAATTTGATTGGAGTGTTTTGATTGTCTGGCTGTACAGAATCTGCTTAATGATTCCTACATATGTCTGTTCATCTTTGGATCCTGTTACCATGTATATGATCACAGAATGTATATTTTAAAGGTATTCGTGATTATATAATTCATAAAGTTTATCTGTTATATGTTTATATACATTTAACATACATTAGTATATGTATGTTAACCCCATAGTCCTAATTTACCCATCCTCCCACCTTTCATTTTGGCTAACCATTAGTTTATTTGATAAGTCTGTGAGTGTCTTTTTCTGTGGAAATATGTTCATTGGTAGCAATCTTAGGATAACATGTATAAATGATATCATAGGATATTTGTCATACCCTTTTGACTTACTTAACCTTATATGATTATTTCTAGGCTCCACTGTAGTTGTAAACACGGCATTGTTCATTTTTTCGCGAAGCTACTATTCCATATGGTACATTTACCACTTCGTCTTTGTCCATTCATCTGTTTATGGACATTTTTTTTCCTTCCATGTCTTGGCTATTTCAATATTGTTTCAGTGCACATTTGCCTGCATCTGTCTTTCCGATTCTGGTGGTCTTAGGTTATAGGCCCAAAGGTGCCCTGCCGCATCATATGGTAGCTCAATTTTTACCTCTTCAAGCAGCTCGATTCAGTTTGCGTTAGTGCTGTTACCACTTTACATCCCACCAGCAGCTAGAAAGTACACAGTTCTCTAAAACCCCTTCAGCATTTATCGTTTGTAGACTTTTTGCTGATGGTCATGACCGGTGTGAGCTGCACCCTTTTTGACTTTGAATTTGCATGTGGCTAATAATTCCTTATACTGAGCTTTAGGCATGTCCTTTTTTTCTTTTCCTTTTTTTTTAAAGAGTGAGTACAACTTCCCTCCTCTGATTGACTTCTTGAAAAAATTCTCATGTGTTGAATTTTCTTGCCTATTCCCTACCCCAGGGCATTTTTGAGGGCGTGTGTCATTTACAGCCCTGCAGTCCTTGTGACTATATAAGCAACCATTAGCACTGGGTTTAAAGCTGCTGTTGTGGGAAACAGCCACAAGGCGGCAGCATTATTACGTTCTCAACTCTTGTTAGTAGTGCAACAGAGTCTTCCTGTAGGTCGTGTTCCGAGGTTGTAAATTAGAGTGGAATGTGCTGGGACAAGCCCCCAGAAGTTTATGTCTCCTTACTTATGTTTGTTTTTTAAGTTTAAATTCTATTTCTTATCGGAGTAAATTTGATTAGAGTGTTTTGATTGTCTGGCTGTACAGAATCTGCTCAATGATTCATGCATATGTCTGTTCATCTTCGGATCCTGTTACCATGTATGTGATTACAAAATGTATATTTTAAAGGTCTTGGTGATTATATAATACATATAGTTTATCTGTTATATGTTTATATACATTTAACATACATTAGTATATGTATGTTAACCCCATAGTCCTAATTTACCCATCCTCCCACCTTTCATTTTGGCTAACCATTAGTTTATTTGATAAGTCTGTGAGTGTCTTTTTCTGTGGAAATATGTTCATTGGTAGCAATCTTAGGATAACATGTATAAATGATATCATACGATATTTGTCATACCCTTTTTACTTACTTAAAGTTATATGAATATTTACAGGCTCAACTGTAGTCCTGAAAACGGCATTGTTCATTTTTTCCCAAGGCTACCATTCCATTCTGTCCATATACCACTTCTTCTTTGTCCATTCATCTGTTTATGGACCTTTTTTTGCTTCCATGTCTTGGCTATTTCAGTATTGCTGCAGTGCACATTTGCCTGCCTCTGTCTTTCTGATTCTGGTGGTCTTAGTTTATAGGCCCAAAAGGTGCCCTGCCGCATCATATGATAGGTCAATTTTTACCTTTTCAAGCAGCTCCATTCAGTTTGCGTTAGTGCTGTTACCACTTTAAATCCCAGCAGCAGCTAGAAGGTACACAGTTCTCTAAAACCCCTTCAGCATTTATAGTTTGTAGACTTTTTGCTGATGGTCCTGACTGGTGTGAGCTGAAACCTTTTTGAATTTGAATTTGCATGTGGCTAATAATTCCTTATACTGAGCTTTACGCATGTCCTTTTTTTTCTTTTCCTTTTTTTTAAAGAGTGAGTACAACTTCCCTCCTCTTATTGATTTCTTGGAAAATTTCTCATGTCTTGAATTTTCTTGCCTATTCCCTACGCCAGGGGATGTTTTGAGGGCCTGTGTCATTTACAGCCCTGCAGTCCTTGTGACTATATAAGCAACCATTGGCACTGGGTTTAAAGTTGCTCTTGTGGGAAACAGCCACAAGGCGGCAGCATTATTACGTTCTCAACTCTTGTGACTTTGGCAACAGAGTCTTCCTGGAGGTAGGGTTCCGAGGTTGTAAATTAGAGTGGAATGTGCTTGAACATGCCCCCAGAAGTTTATGTCTCCTTACTTATGTTTGTTTTTTAAATATAATTTCTATTTCTTATCGGGGTAAATTTGATTGGAGTGTTTTGATTGTCTGGCTGTACAGAATCTGCTTAATGATTCCTACATATGTCTGTTCATCTTTGGATCCTGTTACCATGTATATGATCACAGAATGTATATTTTAAAGGTATTCGTGATTATATAATTCATAAAGTTTATCTGTTATATGTTTATATACATTTAACATACATTAGTATATGTATGTTAACCCCATAGTCCTAATTTACCCATCCTCCCACCTTTCATTTTGGCTAACCATTAGTTTATTTGATAAGTCTGTGAGTGTCTTTTTCTGTGGAAATATGTTCATTGGTAGCAATCTTAGGATAACATGCATAAATGATATCACAGGATATTTGTCATACCCTTTTGACTTACTTAACCTTATATGATTATTTCTAGGCTCCACTGTAGTTGTAAACACGGCATTGTTCATTTTTTCGCGAAGCTACTATTCCATATGGTACATTTACCACTTCGTCTTTGTCCATTCATCTGTTTATGGACATTTTTTTTCCTTCCATGTCTTGGCTATTTCAATATTGTTTCAGTGCACATTTGCCTGCATCTGTCTTTCCGATTCTGGTGGTCTTAGGTTATAGGCCCAAAGGTGCCCTGCCGCATCATATGGTAGCTCAATTTTTACCTCTTCAAGCAGCTCGATTCAGTTTGCGTTAGTGCTGTTACCACTTTACATCCCACCAGCAGCTAGAAAGTACACAGTTCTCTAAAACCCCTTCAGCATTTATCGTTTGTAGACTTTTTGCTGATGGTCATGACCGGTGTGAGCTGCACCCTTTTTGACTTTGAATTTGCATGTGGCTAATAATTCCTTATACTGAGCTTTAGGCATGTCCTTTTTTTCTTTTCCTTTTTTTTTAAAGAGTGAGTACAACTTCCCTCCTCTGATTGACTTCTTGAAAAAATTCTCATGTGTTGAATTTTCTTGCCTATTCCCTACCCCAGGGCATTTTTGAGGGCGTGTGTCATTTACAGCCCTGCAGTCCTTGTGACTATATAAGCAACCATTAGCACTGGGTTTAAAGCTGCTGTTGTGGGAAACAGCCACAAGGCGGCAGCATTATTACGTTCTCAACTCTTGTTAGTAGTGCAACAGAGTCTTCCTGTAGGTCGTGTTCCGAGGTTGTAAATTAGAGTGGAATGTGCTGGGACAAGCCCCCAGAAGTTTATGTCTCCTTACTTATGTTTGTTTTTTAAGTTTAAATTCTATTTCTTATCGGAGTAAATTTGATTAGAGTGTTTTGATTGTCTGGCTGTACAGAATCTGCTCAATGATTCATGCATATGTCTGTTCATCTTCGGATCCTGTTACCATGTATGTGATTACAAAATGTATATTTTAAAGGTCTTGGTGATTATATAATACATATAGTTTATCTGTTATATGTTTATATACATTTAACATACATTAGTATATGTATGTTAACCCCATAGTCCTAATTTACCCATCCTCCCACCTTTCATTTTGGCTAACCATTAGTTTATTTGATAAGTCTGTGAGTGTCTTTTTCTGTAGAAATATGTTCATTGGTAGCAATCTTAGGATAACATGTATAAATGATATCATAGGATATTTGTCATACCCTTTTTACTTACTTAACGTTATATGATTATTTACAGGCTCAACTGTAGTCCTGAAAACGGCATTGTTCATTTTTTCCCAAGGCTACCATTCCATTCTGTCCATATACCACTTCTTCTTTGTCCATTCATCTGTTTATGGACCTTTTTTTGCTTCCATGTCTTGGCTATTTCAGTATTGCTGCAGTGCACATTTGCCTGCCTCTGTCTTTCTGATTCTGGTGGTCTTAGTTTATAGGCCCAAAAGTTGCCCTGCCGCATCATATGGTAGCTCAATTTTTACCTTTTCAAGCAGCTCCATTCAGTTTGCGTTAGTGCTGTTACCACTTTAAATCCCAGCAGCAGCTAGAAGGTACACAGGTCTCTAAAACCCCTTCAGCATTTATAGTTTGTAGACTTTTTGCTGATGGTCCTGACTGGTGTGAGCTGAAACCTTTTTGAATTTGAATTTGCATGTGGCTAATAATTCCTTATACTGAGCTTTACGCATGTCCTTTTTTTTCTTTTCCTTTTTTTTAAAGAGTGAGTACAACTTCCCTCCTCTGATTGATTTCTTGAAAAACTTCTCATGTGTTGAATTTTCTTACCTATTCCCTACCCCAGGGCATTGTTGAGGGCCTGTGGCATTTACAGCCCTGCAGTCCTTGTGACTATATAAGCAACCATTGGCACTGGGTTTAAAGCTGCTCTTGTGGGAAACAGCCACAAGGCGGCAGCATTATTACGTTCTCAACTCTTGTGACTTTGGCAACAGAGTCTTCCTGGAGGTAGGGTTCCGAGGTTGTAAATTAGAGTGGAATGTGCTGGGACAAGCCGCAGAAGTTTATGTCTCCTTACTTATGTTTGTTTTTTAAATATAATTTCTATTTCTTATCGGGGTAAATTTGATTGGAGTGTTTTGATTGTCTGGCTGTACAGAATCTGCTTAATGATTCCTACATATGTCTGTTCATCTTCGGATCCTGTTACCATGTATGTCATCACAGAATGTATATTTTAAAGGTATTCGTGATTATATAATTCATAAAGTTTATCTGTTATATGTTTATATACATTTAACATACATTAGTATATGTATGTTAACCCCATAGTCCTAATTTACCCATCCTCCCACCTTTCATTTTGGCTAACCATTAGTTTATTTGATAAGTCTGTGAGTGTCTTTTTCTGTGGAAATATGTTCATTGGTAGCAATCTTAGGATAACATGCATAAATGATATCACAGGATATTTGTCATACCCTTTTTACTTACTTAACGTTATATGATTATTTCTAGGCTCAACTGTAGTCCTGAAAACGGCATTGTTCATTTTTTTCCCGAGGCTACTATTCCATTCTGTCTATATACCACTTCTTCTTTGTCCATTCATTTGTTTATGGACCTTTTTTTGCTTCCATGTCTTGGCTATTTCAATATTGTTTCAGTGCACATTTGCCTGCATCTGTCTTTCCGATTCTGGTGGTCTTAGGTTATAGGCCCAAAGGTGCCCTGCCGCATCATATGGTAGCTCAATTTTTACCTCTTCAAGCAGCTCGATTCAGTTTGCGTTAGTGCTGTTACCACTTTACATCCCACCAGCAGCTAGAAAGTACACAGTTCTCTAAAACCCCTTCAGCATTTATCGTTTGTAGACTTTTTGCTGATGGTCATGACCGGTGTGAGCTGCACCCTTTTTGACTTTGAATTTGCATGTGGCTAATAATTCCTTATACTGAGCTTTAGGCATGTCCTTTTTTTCTTTTCCTTTTTTTTTAAAGAGCGAGTACAACTTCCCTCCTCTGATTGACTTCTTGAAAAAATTCTCATGTGTTGAATTTTCTTGCCTATTCCCTACCCCAGGGCATTTTTGAGGGCGTGTGTCATTTACAGCCCTGCAGTCCTTGTGACTATATAAGCAACCATTAGCACTGGGTTTAAAGCTGCTGTTGTGGGAAACAGCCACAAGGCGGCAGCATTATTACGTTCTCAACTCTTGTTAGTAGTGCAACAGAGTCTTCCTGGAGGTCGTGTTCCGAGGTTGTAAATTAGAGTGGAATGTGCTGGGACAAGCCCCCAGAAGTTTATGTCTCCTTACTTATGTTTGTTTTTTAAGTTTAAATTCTATTTCTTATCGGAGTAAATTTGATTAGAGTGTTTTGATTGTCTGGCTGTACAGAATCTGCTCAATGATTCATGCATATGTCTGTTCATCTTCGGATCCTGTTACCATGTATGTGATTACAAAATGTATATTTTAAAGGTCTTGGTGATTATATAATACATATAGTTTATCTGTTATATGTTTATATACATTTAACATACATTAGTATATGTATGTTAACCCCATAGTCCTAATTTACCCATCCTCCCACCTTTCATTTTGGCTAACCATTAGTTTATTTGATAAGTCTGTGAGTGTCTTTTTCTGTGGAAATATGTTCATTGGTAGCAATCTTAGGATAACATGTATAAATGATATCATACGATATTTGTCATACCCTTTTTACTTACTTAAAGTTATATGAATATTTACAGGCTCAACTGTAGTCCTGAAAACGGCATTGTTCATTTTTTCCCAAGGCTACCATTCCATTCTGTCCATATACCACTTCTTCTTTGTCCATTCATCTGTTTATGGACCTTTTTTTGCTTCCATGTCTTGGCTATTTCAGTATTGCTGCAGTGCACATTTGCCTGCCTCTGTCTTTCTGATTCTGGTGGTCTTAGTTTATAGGCCCAAAAGGTGCCCTGCCGCATCATATGATAGGTCAATTTTTACCTTTTCAAGCAGCTCCATTCAGTTTGCGTTAGTGCTGTTACCACTTTAAATCCCAGCAGCAGCTAGAAGGTACACAGTTCTCTAAAACCCCTTCAGCATTTATAGTTTGTAGACTTTTTGCTGATGGTCCTGACTGGTGTGAGCTGAAACCTTTTTGAATTTGAATTTGCATGTGGCTAATAATTCCTTATACTGAGCTTTACGCATGTCCTTTTTTTTCTTTTCCTTTTTTTTAAAGAGTGAGTACAACTTCCCTCCTCTTATTGATTTCTTGGAAAATTTCTCATGTCTTGAATTTTCTTGCCTATTCCCTACGCCAGGGGATGTTTTGAGGGCCTGTGTCATTTACAGCCCTGCAGTCCTTGTGACTATATAAGCAACCATTGGCACTGGGTTTAAAGTTGCTCTTGTGGGAAACAGCCACAAGGCGGCAGCATTATTACGTTCTCAACTCTTGTGACTTTGGCAACAGAGTCTTCCTGGAGGTAGGGTTCCGAGGTTGTAAATTAGAGTGGAATGTGCTTGAACATGCCCCCAGAAGTTTATGTCTCCTTACTTATGTTTGTTTTTTAAATATAATTTCTATTTCTTATCGGGGTAAATTTGATTGGAGTGTTTTGATTGTCTGGCTGTACAGAATCTGCTTAATGATTCCTACATATGTCTGTTCATCTTTGGATCCTGTTACCATGTATATGATCACAGAATGTATATTTTAAAGGTATTCGTGATTATATAATTCATAAAGTTTATCTGTTATATGTTTATATACATTTAACATACATTAGTATATGTATGTTAACCCCATAGTCCTAATTTACCCATCCTCCCACCTTTCATTTTGGCTAACCATTAGTTTATTTGATAAGTCTGTGAGTGTCTTTTTCTGTGGAAATATGTTCATTGGTAGCAATCTTAGGATAACATGTATAAATGATATCATAGGATATTTGTCATACCCTTTTGACTTACTTAACCTTATATGATTATTTCTAGGCTCCACTGTAGTTGTAAACACGGCATTGTTCATTTTTTCGCGAAGCTACTATTCCATATGGTACATTTACCACTTCGTCTTTGTCCATTCATCTGTTTATGGACATTTTTTTTCCTTCCATGTCTTGGCTATTTCAATATTGTTTCAGTGCACATTTGCCTGCATCTGTCTTTCCGATTCTGGTGGTCTTAGGTTATAGGCCCAAAGGTGCCCTGCCGCATCATATGGTAGCTCAATTTTTACCTCTTCAAGCAGCTCGATTCAGTTTGCGTTAGTGCTGTTACCACTTTACATCCCACCAGCAGCTAGAAAGTACACAGTTCTCTAAAACCCCTTCAGCATTTATCGTTTGTAGACTTTTTGCTGATGGTCATGACCGGTGTGAGCTGCACCCTTTTTGACTTTGAATTTGCATGTGGCTAATAATTCCTTATACTGAGCTTTAGGCATGTCCTTTTTTTCTTTTCCTTTTTTTTTAAAGAGTGAGTACAACTTCCCTCCTCTGATTGACTTCTTGAAAAAATTCTCATGTGTTGAATTTTCTTGCCTATTCCCTACCCCAGGGCATTTTTGAGGGCGTGTGTCATTTACAGCCCTGCAGTCCTTGTGACTATATAAGCAACCATTAGCACTGGGTTTAAAGCTGCTGTTGTGGGAAACAGCCACAAGGCGGCAGCATTATTACGTTCTCAACTCTTGTTAGTAGTGCAACAGAGTCTTCCTGTAGGTCGTGTTCCGAGGTTGTAAATTAGAGTGGAATGTGCTGGGACAAGCCCCCAGAAGTTTATGTCTCCTTACTTATGTTTGTTTTTTAAGTTTAAATTCTATTTCTTATCGGAGTAAATTTGATTAGAGTGTTTTGATTGTCTGGCTGTACAGAATCTGCTCAATGATTCATGCATATGTCTGTTCATCTTCGGATCCTGTTACCATGTATGTGATTACAAAATGTATATTTTAAAGGTCTTGGTGATTATATAATACATATAGTTTATCTGTTATATGTTTATATACATTTAACATACATTAGTATATGTATGTTAACCCCATAGTCCTAATTTACCCATCCTCCCACCTTTCATTTTGGCTAACCATTAGTTTATTTGATAAGTCTGTGAGTGTCTTTTTCTGTGGAAATATGTTCATTGGTAGCAATCTTAGGATAACATGTATAAATGATATCATACGATATTTGTCATACCCTTTTTACTTACTTAAAGTTATATGAATATTTACAGGCTCAACTGTAGTCCTGAAAACGGCATTGTTCATTTTTTCCCAAGGCTACCATTCCATTCTGTCCATATACCACTTCTTCTTTGTCCATTCATCTGTTTATGGACCTTTTTTTGCTTCCATGTCTTGGCTATTTCAGTATTGCTGCAGTGCACATTTGCCTGCCTCTGTCTTTCTGATTCTGGTGGTCTTAGTTTATAGGCCCAAAAGGTGCCCTGCCGCATCATATGATAGGTCAATTTTTACCTTTTCAAGCAGCTCCATTCAGTTTGCGTTAGTGCTGTTACCACTTTAAATCCCAGCAGCAGCTAGAAGGTACACAGTTCTCTAAAACCCCTTCAGCATTTATAGTTTGTAGACTTTTTGCTGATGGTCCTGACTGGTGTGAGCTGAAACCTTTTTGAATTTGAATTTGCATGTGGCTAATAATTCCTTATACTGAGCTTTACGCATGTCCTTTTTTTTCTTTTCCTTTTTTTTAAAGAGTGAGTACAACTTCCCTCCTCTTATTGATTTCTTGGAAAATTTCTCATGTCTTGAATTTTCTTGCCTATTCCCTACGCCAGGGGATGTTTTGAGGGCCTGTGTCATTTACAGCCCTGCAGTCCTTGTGACTATATAAGCAACCATTGGCACTGGGTTTAAAGTTGCTCTTGTGGGAAACAGCCACAAGGCGGCAGCATTATTACGTTCTCAACTCTTGTGACTTTGGCAACAGAGTCTTCCTGGAGGTAGGGTTCCGAGGTTGTAAATTAGAGTGGAATGTGCTTGAACATGCCCCCAGAAGTTTATGTCTCCTTACTTATGTTTGTTTTTTAAATATAATTTCTATTTCTTATCGGGGTAAATTTGATTGGAGTGTTTTGATTGTCTGGCTGTACAGAATCTGCTTAATGATTCCTACATATGTCTGTTCATCTTTGGATCCTGTTACCATGTATATGATCACAGAATGTATATTTTAAAGGTATTCGTGATTATATAATTCATAAAGTTTATCTGTTATATGTTTATATACATTTAACATACATTAGTATATGTATGTTAACCCCATAGTCCTAATTTACCCATCCTCCCACCTTTCATTTTGGCTAACCATTAGTTTATTTGATAAGTCTGTGAGTGTCTTTTTCTGTGGAAATATGTTCATTGGTAGCAATCTTAGGATAACATGCATAAATGATATCACAGGATATTTGTCATACCCTTTTGACTTACTTAACCTTATATGATTATTTCTAGGCTCCACTGTAGTTGTAAACACGGCATTGTTCATTTTTTCGCGAAGCTACTATTCCATATGGTACATTTACCACTTCGTCTTTGTCCATTCATCTGTTTATGGACATTTTTTTTCCTTCCATGTCTTGGCTATTTCAATATTGTTTCAGTGCACATTTGCCTGCATCTGTCTTTCCGATTCTGGTGGTCTTAGGTTATAGGCCCAAAGGTGCCCTGCCGCATCATATGGTAGCTCAATTTTTACCTCTTCAAGCAGCTCGATTCAGTTTGCGTTAGTGCTGTTACCACTTTACATCCCACCAGCAGCTAGAAAGTACACAGTTCTCTAAAACCCCTTCAGCATTTATCGTTTGTAGACTTTTTGCTGATGGTCATGACCGGTGTGAGCTGCACCCTTTTTGACTTTGAATTTGCATGTGGCTAATAATTCCTTATACTGAGCTTTAGGCATGTCCTTTTTTTCTTTTCCTTTTTTTTTAAAGAGTGAGTACAACTTCCCTCCTCTGATTGACTTCTTGAAAAAATTCTCATGTGTTGAATTTTCTTGCCTATTCCCTACCCCAGGGCATTTTTGAGGGCGTGTGTCATTTACAGCCCTGCAGTCCTTGTGACTATATAAGCAACCATTAGCACTGGGTTTAAAGCTGCTGTTGTGGGAAACAGCCACAAGGCGGCAGCATTATTACGTTCTCAACTCTTGTTAGTAGTGCAACAGAGTCTTCCTGTAGGTCGTGTTCCGAGGTTGTAAATTAGAGTGGAATGTGCTGGGACAAGCCCCCAGAAGTTTATGTCTCCTTACTTATGTTTGTTTTTTAAGTTTAAATTCTATTTCTTATCGGAGTAAATTTGATTAGAGTGTTTTGATTGTCTGGCTGTACAGAATCTGCTCAATGATTCATGCATATGTCTGTTCATCTTCGGATCCTGTTACCATGTATGTGATTACAAAATGTATATTTTAAAGGTCTTGGTGATTATATAATACATATAGTTTATCTGTTATATGTTTATATACATTTAACATACATTAGTATATGTATGTTAACCCCATAGTCCTAATTTACCCATCCTCCCACCTTTCATTTTGGCTAACCATTAGTTTATTTGATAAGTCTGTGAGTGTCTTTTTCTGTAGAAATATGTTCATTGGTAGCAATCTTAGGATAACATGTATAAATGATATCATAGGATATTTGTCATACCCTTTTTACTTACTTAACGTTATATGATTATTTACAGGCTCAACTGTAGTCCTGAAAACGGCATTGTTCATTTTTTCCCAAGGCTACCATTCCATTCTGTCCATATACCACTTCTTCTTTGTCCATTCATCTGTTTATGGACCTTTTTTTGCTTCCATGTCTTGGCTATTTCAGTATTGCTGCAGTGCACATTTGCCTGCCTCTGTCTTTCTGATTCTGGTGGTCTTAGTTTATAGGCCCAAAAGTTGCCCTGCCGCATCATATGGTAGCTCAATTTTTACCTTTTCAAGCAGCTCCATTCAGTTTGCGTTAGTGCTGTTACCACTTTAAATCCCAGCAGCAGCTAGAAGGTACACAGGTCTCTAAAACCCCTTCAGCATTTATAGTTTGTAGACTTTTTGCTGATGGTCCTGACTGGTGTGAGCTGAAACCTTTTTGAATTTGAATTTGCATGTGGCTAATAATTCCTTATACTGAGCTTTACGCATGTCCTTTTTTTTCTTTTCCTTTTTTTTAAAGAGTGAGTACAACTTCCCTCCTCTGATTGATTTCTTGAAAAACTTCTCATGTGTTGAATTTTCTTACCTATTCCCTACCCCAGGGCATTGTTGAGGGCCTGTGGCATTTACAGCCCTGCAGTCCTTGTGACTATATAAGCAACCATTGGCACTGGGTTTAAAGCTGCTCTTGTGGGAAACAGCCACAAGGCGGCAGCATTATTAACGTTCTCAACTCTTGTGACTTTGGCAACAGAGTCTTCCTGGAGGTAGGGTTCCGAGGTTGTAAATTAGAATGGAATGTGCTGGGACAAGCCGCAGAAGTTTATGTCTCCTTACTTATGTTTGTTTTTTAAATATAATTTCTATTTCTTATCGGGGTAAATTTGATTGGAGTGTTTTGATTGTCTGGCTGTACAGAATCTGCTTAATGATTCCTACATATGTCTGTTCATCTTCGGATCCTGTTACCATGTATGTCATCACAGAATGTATATTTTAAAGGTATTCGTGATTATATAATTCATAAAGTTTATCTGTTATATGTTTATATACATTTAACATACATTAGTATATGTATGTTAACCCCATAGTCCTAATTTACCCATCCTCCCACCTTTCATTTTGGCTAACCATTAGTTTATTTGATAAGTCTGTGAGTGTCTTTTTCTGTGGAAATATGTTCATTGGTAGCAATCTTAGGATAACATGCATAAATGATATCACAGGATATTTGTCATACCCTTTTTACTTACTTAACGTTATATGATTATTTCTAGCCTCAACTGTAGTCCTGAAAACGGCATTGTTCATTTTTTTCCCGAGGCTACTATTCCATTCTGTCTATATACCACTTCTTCTTTGTCCATTCATTTGTTTATGGACCTTTTTTTGCTTCCATGTCTTGGCTATTTCAATATTGTTTCAGTGCACATTTGCCTGCATCTGTCTTTCCGATTCTGGTGGTCTTAGGTTATAGGCCCAAAGGTGCCCTGCCGCATCATATGGTAGCTCAATTTTTACCTCTTCAAGCAGCTCGATTCAGTTTGCGTTAGTGCCGTTACCACTTTACATCCCACCAGCAGCTAGAAAGTACACAGTTCTCTAAAACCCCTTCAGCATTTATCGTTTGTAGACTTTTTGCTGATGGTCATGACCGGTGTGAGCTGCACCCTTTTTGACTTTGAATTTGCATGTGGCTAATAATTCCTTATACTGAGCTTTAGGCATGTCCTTTTTTTCTTTTCCTTTTTTTTTAAAGAGTGAGTACAACTTCCCTCCTCTGATTGACTTCTTGAAAAAATTCTCATGTGTTGAATTTTCTTGCCTATTCCCTACCCCAGGGCATTTTTGAGGGCGTGTGTCATTTACAGCCCTGCAGTCCTTGTGACTATATAAGCAACCATTAGCACTGGGTTTAAAGCTGCTGTTGTGGGAAACAGCCACAAGGCGGCAGCATTATTACGTTCTCAACTCTTGTTAGTAGTGCAACAGAGTCTTCCTGTAGGTCGTGTTCCGAGGTTGTAAATTAGAGTGGAATGTGCTGGGACAAGCCCCCAGAAGTTTATGTCTCCTAACTTATGTTTGTTTTTTAAGTTTAAATTCTATTTCTTATCGGAGTAAATTTGATTAGAGTGTTTTGATTGTCTGGCTGTACAGAATCTGCTCAATGATTCATGCATATGTCTGTTCATCTTCGGATCCTGTTACCATGTATGTGATTACAAAATGTATATTTTAAAGGTCTTGGTGATTATATAATACATATAGTTTATCTGTTATATGTTTATATACATTTAACATACATTAGTATATGTATGTTAACCCCATAGTCCTAATTTACCCATCCTCCCACCTTTCATTTTGGCTAACCATTAGTTTATTTGATAAGTCTGTGAGTGTCTTTTTCTGTAGAAATATGTTCATTGGTAGCAATCTTAGGATAACATGTATAAATGATATCATAGGATATTTGTCATACCCTTTTTACTTACTTAACGTTATATGATTATTTACAGGCTCAACTGTAGTCCTGAAAACGGCATTGTTCATTTTTTCCCAAGGCTACCATTCCATTCTGTCCATATACCACTTCTTCTTTGTCCATTCATCTGTTTATGGACCTTTTTTTGCTTCCATGTCTTGGCTATTTCAGTATTGCTGCAGTGCACATTTGCCTGCCTCTGTCTTTCTGATTCTGGTGGTCTTAGTTTATAGGCCCAAAAGTTGCCCTGCCGCATCATATGGTAGCTCAATTTTTACCTTTTCAAGCAGCTCCATTCAGTTTGCGTTAGTGCTGTTACCACTTTAAATCCCAGCAGCAGCTAGAAGGTACACAGGTCTCTAAAACCCCTTCAGCATTTATAGTTTGTAGACTTTTTGCTGATGGTCCTGACTGGTGTGAGCTGAAACCTTTTTGAATTTGAATTTGCATGTGGCTAATAATTCCTTATACTGAGCTTTACGCATGTCCTTTTTTTTCTTTTCCTTTTTTTTAAAGAGTGAGTACAACTTCCCTCCTCTGATTGATTTCTTGAAAAACTTCTCATGTGTTGAATTTTCTTACCTATTCCCTACCCCAGGGCATTGTTGAGGGCCTGTGGCATTTACAGCCCTGCAGTCCTTGTGACTATATAAGCAACCATTGGCACTGGGTTTAAAGCTGCTCTTGTGGGAAACAGCCACAAGGCGGCAGCATTATTAACGTTCTCAACTCTTGTGACTTTGGCAACAGAGTCTTCCTGGAGGTAGGGTTCCGAGGTTGTAAATTAGAGTGGAATGTGCTGGGACAAGCCGCAGAAGTTTATGTCTCCTTACTTATGTTTGTTTTTTAAATATAATTTCTATTTCTTATCGGGGTAAATTTGATTGGAGTGTTTTGATTGTCTGGCTGTACAGAATCTGCTTAATGATTCCTACATATGTCTGTTCATCTTCGGATCCTGTTACCATGTATGTCATCACAGAATGTATATTTTAAAGGTATTCGTGATTATATAATTCATAAAGTTTATCTGTTATATGTTTATATACATTTAACATACATTAGTATATGTATGTTAACCCCATAGTCCTAATTTACCCATCCTCCCACCTTTCATTTTGGCTAACCATTAGTTTATTTGATAAGTCTGTGAGTGTCTTTTTCTGTGGAAATATGTTCATTGGTAGCAATCTTAGGATAACATGCATAAATGATATCACAGGATATTTGTCATACCCTTTTTACTTACTTAACGTTATATGATTATTTCTAGCCTCAACTGTAGTCCTGAAAACGGCATTGTTCATTTTTTTCCCGAGGCTACTATTCCATTCTGTCTATATACCACTTCTTCTTTGTCCATTCATTTGTTTATGGACCTTTTTTTGCTTCCATGTCTTGGCTATTTCAATATTGTTTCAGTGCACATTTGCCTGCATCTGTCTTTCCGATTCTGGTGGTCTTAGGTTATAGGCCCAAAGGTGCCCTGCCGCATCATATGGTAGCTCAATTTTTACCTCTTCAAGCAGCTCGATTCAGTTTGCGTTAGTGCCGTTACCACTTTACATCCCACCAGCAGCTAGAAAGTACACAGTTCTCTAAAACCCCTTCAGCATTTATCGTTTGTAGACTTTTTGCTGATGGTCATGACCGGTGTGAGCTGCACCCTTTTTGACTTTGAATTTGCATGTGGCTAATAATTCCTTATACTGAGCTTTAGGCATGTCCTTTTTTTCTTTTCCTTTTTTTTTAAAGAGTGAGTACAACTTCCCTCCTCTGATTGACTTCTTGAAAAAATTCTCATGTGTTGAATTTTCTTGCCTATTCCCTACCCCAGGGCATTTTTGAGGGCGTGTGTCATTTACAGCCCTGCAGTCCTTGTGACTATATAAGCAACCATTAGCACTGGGTTTAAAGCTGCTGTTGTGGGAAACAGCCACAAGGCGGCAGCATTATTACGTTCTCAACTCTTGTTAGTAGTGCAACAGAGTCTTCCTGTAGGTCGTGTTCCGAGGTTGTAAATTAGAGTGGAATGTGCTGGGACAAGCCCCCAGAAGTTTATGTCTCCTAACTTATGTTTGTTTTTTAAGTTTAAATTCTATTTCTTATCGGAGTAAATTTGATTAGAGTGTTTTGATTGTCTGGCTGTACAGAATCTGCTCAATGATTCATGCATATGTCTGTTCATCTTCGGATCCTGTTACCATGTATGTGATTACAAAATGTATATTTTAAAGGTCTTGGTGATTATATAATACATATAGTTTATCTGTTATATGTTTATATACATTTAACATACATTAGTATATGTATGTTAACCCCATAGTCCTAATTTACCCATCCTCCCACCTTTCATTTTGGCTAACCATTAGTTTATTTGATAAGTCTGTGAGTGTCTTTTTCTGTAGAAATATGTTCATTGGTAGCAATCTTAGGATAACATGTATAAATGATATCATAGGATATTTGTCATACCCTTTTTACTTACTTAACGTTATATGATTATTTACAGGCTCAACTGTAGTCCTGAAAACGGCATTGTTCATTTTTTCCCAAGGCTACCATTCCATTCTGTCCATATACCACTTCTTCTTTGTCCATTCATCTGTTTATGGACCTTTTTTTGCTTCCATGTCTTGGCTATTTCAGTATTGCTGCAGTGCACATTTGCCTGCCTCTGTCTTTCTGATTCTGGTGGTCTTAGTTTATAGGCCCAAAAGTTGCCCTGCCGCATCATATGGTAGCTCAATTTTTACCTTTTCAAGCAGCTCCATTCAGTTTGCGTTAGTGCTGTTACCACTTTAAATCCCAGCAGCAGCTAGAAGGTACACAGGTCTCTAAAACCCCTTCAGCATTTATAGTTTGTAGACTTTTTGCTGATGGTCCTGACTGGTGTGAGCTGAAACCTTTTTGAATTTGAATTTGCATGTGGCTAATAATTCCTTATACTGAGCTTTACGCATGTCCTTTTTTTTCTTTTCCTTTTTTTTAAAGAGTGAGTACAACTTCCCTCCTCTGATTGATTTCTTGAAAAACTTCTCATGTGTTGAATTTTCTTACCTATTCCCTACCCCAGGGCATTGTTGAGGGCCTGTGGCATTTACAGCCCTGCAGTCCTTGTGACTATATAAGCAACCATTGGCACTGGGTTTAAAGCTGCTCTTGTGGGAAACAGCCACAAGGCGGCAGCATTATTAACGTTCTCAACTCTTGTGACTTTGGCAACAGAGTCTTCCTGGAGGTAGGGTTCCGAGGTTGTAAATTAGAGTGGAATGTGCTGGGACAAGCCGCAGAAGTTTATGTCTCCTTACTTATGTTTGTTTTTTAAATATAATTTCTATTTCTTATCGGGGTAAATTTGATTGGAGTGTTTTGATTGTCTGGCTGTACAGAATCTGCTTAATGATTCCTACATATGTCTGTTCATCTTCGGATCCTGTTACCATGTATGTCATCACAGAATGTATATTTTAAAGGTATTCGTGATTATATAATTCATAAAGTTTATCTGTTATATGTTTATATACATTTAACATACATTAGTATATGTATGTTAACCCCATAGTCCTAATTTACCCATCCTCCCACCTTTCATTTTGGCTAACCATTAGTTTATTTGATAAGTCTGTGAGTGTCTTTTTCTGTGGAAATATGTTCATTGGTAGCAATCTTAGGATAACATGCATAAATGATATCACAGGATATTTGTCATACCCTTTTTACTTACTTAACGTTATATGATTATTTCTAGCCTCAACTGTAGTCCTGAAAACGGCATTGTTCATTTTTTTCCCGAGGCTACTATTCCATTCTGTCTATATACCACTTCTTCTTTGTCCATTCATTTGTTTATGGACCTTTTTTTGCTTCCATGTCTTGGCTATTTCAATATTGTTTCAGTGCACATTTGCCTGCATCTGTCTTTCCGATTCTGGTGGTCTTAGGTTATAGGCCCAAAGGTGCCCTGCCGCATCATATGGTAGCTCAATTTTTACCTCTTCAAGCAGCTCGATTCAGTTTGCGTTAGTGCCGTTACCACTTTACATCCCACCAGCAGCTAGAAAGTACACAGTTCTCTAAAACCCCTTCAGCATTTATCGTTTGTAGACTTTTTGCTGATGGTCATGACCGGTGTGAGCTGCACCCTTTTTGACTTTGAATTTGCATGTGGCTAATAATTCCTTATACTGAGCTTTAGGCATGTCCTTTTTTTCTTTTCCTTTTTTTTTAAAGAGTGAGTACAACTTCCCTCCTCTGATTGACTTCTTGAAAAAATTCTCATGTGTTGAATTTTCTTGCCTATTCCCTACCCCAGGGCATTTTTGAGGGCGTGTGTCATTTACAGCCCTGCAGTCCTTGTGACTATATAAGCAACCATTAGCACTGGGTTTAAAGCTGCTGTTGTGGGAAACAGCCACAAGGCGGCAGCATTATTACGTTCTCAACTCTTGTTAGTAGTGCAACAGAGTCTTCCTGTAGGTCGTGTTCCGAGGTTGTAAATTAGAGTGGAATGTGCTGGGACAAGCCCCCAGAAGTTTATGTCTCCTAACTTATGTTTGTTTTTTAAGTTTAAATTCTATTTCTTATCGGAGTAAATTTGATTAGAGTGTTTTGATTGTCTGGCTGTACAGAATCTGCTCAATGATTCATGCATATGTCTGTTCATCTTTGGATCCTGTTACCATGTATGTGATTACAAAATGTATATTTTAAAGGTCTTGGTGATTATATAATACATATAGTTTATCTGTTATATGTTTATATACATTTAACATACATTAGTATATGTATGTTAACCCCATAGTCCTAATTTACCCATCCTCCCACCTTTCATTTTGGCTAACCATTAGTTTATTTCATAAGTCTGTGAGTGTCTTTTTCTGTGGAAATATGTTCATTGGTAGCAATCTTAGGATAACATGTATAAATGATATCATACGATATTTGTCATACCCTTTTTACTTACTTAAAGTTATATGAATATTTACAGGCTCAACTGTAGTCCTGAAAACGGCATTGTTCATTTTTTCCCAAGGCTACCATTCCATTCTGTCCATATACCACTTCTTCTTTGTCCATTCATCTGTTTATGGACCTTTTTTTGCTTCCATGTCTTGGCTATTTCAGTATTGCTGCAGTGCACATTTGCCTGCCTCTGTCTTTCTGATTCTGGTGGTCTTAGTTTATAGGCCCAAAAGGTGCCCTGCCGCATCATATGATAGGTCAATTTTTACCTTTTCAAGCAGCTCCATTCAGTTTGCGTTAGTGCTGTTACCACTTTAAATCCCAGCAGCAGCTAGAAGGTACACAGTTCTCTAAAACCCCTTCAGCATTTATAGTTTGTAGACTTTTTGCTGATGGTCCTGACTGGTGTGAGCTGAAACCTTTTTGAATTTGAATTTGCATGTGGCTAATAATTCCTTATACTGAGCTTTACGCATGTCCTTTTTTTTCTTTTCCTTTTTTTTAAAGAGTGAGTACAACTTCCCTCCTCTTATTGATTTCTTGGAAAATTTCTCATGTCTTGAATTTTCTTGCCTATTCCCTACGCCAGGGGATGTTTTGAGGGCCTGTGTCATTTACAGCCCTGCAGTCCTTGTGACTATATAAGCAACCATTGGCACTGGGTTTAAAGTTGCTCTTGTGGGAAACAGCCACAAGGCGGCAGCATTATTACGTTCTCAACTCTTGTGACTTTGGCAACAGAGTCTTCCTGGAGGTAGGGTTCCGAGGTTGTAAATTAGAGTGGAATGTGCTTGAACATGCCCCCAGAAGTTTATGTCTCCTTACTTATGTTTGTTTTTTAAATATAATTTCTATTTCTTATCGGGGTAAATTTGATTGGAGTGTTTTGATTGTCTGGCTGTACAGAATCTGCTTAATGATTCCTACATATGTCTGTTCATCTTTGGATCCTGTTACCATGTATATGATCACAGAATGTATATTTTAAAGGTATTCGTGATTATATAATTCATAAAGTTTATCTTTTATATGTTTATATACATTTAACATACATTAGTATATGTATGTTAACCCCATAGTCCTAATTTACCCATCCTCCCACCTTTCATTTTGGCTAACCATTAGTTTATTTGATAAGTCTGTGAGTGTCTTTTTCTGTGGAAATATGTTCATTGGTAGCAATCTTAAGATAACATGCATAAATGATATCACAGGATATTTGTCATACCCTTTTTACTTACTTAACGTTATATGATTATTTCTAGGCTCAACTGTAGTCCTGAAAACGGCATTGTTCATTTTTTTCCCGAGGCTACTATTCCATTCTGTCTATATACCACTTCTTCTTTGTCCATTCATTTGTTTATGGACCTTTTTTTGCTTCCATGTCTTGGCTATTTCAATATTGTTTCAGTGCACATTTGCCTGCATCTGTCTTTCCGATTCTGGTGGTCTTAGGTTATAGGCCCAAAGGTGCCCTGCCGCATCATATGGTAGCTCAATTTTTACCTCTTCAAGCAGCTCGATTCAGTTTGCGTTAGTGCCGTTACCACTTTACATCCCACCAGCAGCTAGAAAGTACACAGTTCTCTAAAACCCCTTCAGCATTTATCGTTTGTAGACTTTTTGCTGATGGTCATGACCGGTGTGAGCTGCACCCTTTTTGACTTTGAATTTGCATGTGGCTAATAATTCCTTATACTGAGCTTTAGGCATGTTCTTTTTTTCTTTTCCTTTTTTTTTTAAAGAGTGAGTACAACTTCCCTCCTCTGATTGACTTCTTGAAAAAATTCTCATGTGTTGAATTTTCTTGCCTATTCCCTACCCCAGGGCATTTTTGAGGGCGTGTGTCATTTACAGCCCTGCAGTCCTTGTGACTCTATAAGCAACCATTAGCACTGGGTTTAAAGCTGCTGTTGTGGGAAACAGCCACAAGGCGGCAGCATTATTACGTTCTCAACTCTTGTTAGTAGTGCAACAGAGTCTTCCTGTAGGTCGTGTTCCGAGGTTGTAAATTAGAGTGGAATGTGCTGGGACAAGCCCCCAGAAGTTTATGTCTCCTTACTTATGTGTGTTTTTTAAGTTTAAATTCTATTTCTTATCGGAGTAAATTTGATTAGAGTGTTTTGATTGTCTGGCTGTACAGAATCTGCTCAATGATTCATGCATATGTCTGTTCATCTTCGGATCCTGTTACCATGTATGTGATTACAAAATGTATATTTTAAAGGTCTTGGTGATTATATAATACATATAGTTTATCTGTTATATGTTTATATACATTTAACATACATTAGTATATGTATGTTAACCCCATAGTCCTAATTTACCCATCCTCCCACCTTTCATTTTGGCTAACCATTAGTTTATTTGATAAGTCTGTGAGTGTCTTTTTCTGTGGAAATATGTTCATTGGTAGCAATCTTAGGATAACATGTATAAATGATATCATACGATATTTGTCATACCCTTTTTACTTACTTAAAGTTATATGAATATTTACAGGCTCAACTGTAGTCCTCAAAACGGCATTGTTCATTTTTTCCCAAGGCTACCATTCCATTCTGTCCATATACCACTTCTTCTTTGTCCATTCATCTGTTTATGGACCTTTTTTTGCTTCCATGTCTTGGCTATTTCAGTATTGCTGCAGTGCACATTTGCCTGCCTCTGTCTTTCTGATTCTGGTGGTCTTAGTTTATAGGCCCAAAAGGTGCCCTGCCGCATCATATGGTAGCTCAATTTTTACCTTTTCAAGCAGCTCCATTCAGTTTGCGTTAGTGCTGTTACCACTTTAAATCCCAGCAGCAGCTAGAAGGTACACAGTTCTCTAAAACCCCTTCAGCATTTATAGTTTGTAGACTTTTTGCTGATGGTCCTGACTGGTGTGAGCTGAAACCTTTTTGATTTTGAATTTGCATGTGGCTAATAATTCCTTATACTGAGCTTTACGCATGTCCTTTTTTTTCTTTTCCTTTTTTTTAAAGAGTGAGTACAACTTCCCTCCTCTTATTGATTTCTTGGAAAATTTCTCATGTCTTGAATTTTCTTGCCTATTCCCTACGCCAGGGGATGTTTTGAGGGCCTGTGTCATTTACAGCCCTGCAGTCCTTGTGACTATATAAGCAACCATTGGCACTGGGTTTAAAGTTGCTCTTGTGGGAAACAGCCACAAGGCGGCAGCATTATTACGTTCTCAACTCTTGTGACTTTGGCAACAGAGTCTTCCTGGAGGTAGGGTTCCGAGGTTGTAAATTAGAGTGGAATGTGCTTGAACATGCCCCCAGAAGTTTATGTCTCCTTACTTATGTTTGTTTTTTAAATATAATTTCTATTTCTTATCGGGGTAAATTTGATTGGAGTGTTTTGATTGTCTGGCTGTACAGAATCTGCTTAATGATTCCTACATATGTCTGTTCATCTTTGGATCCTGTTACCATGTATATGATCACAGAATGTATATTTTAAAGGTATTCGTGATTATATAATTCATAAAGTTTATCTGTTATATGTTTATATACATTTAACATACATTAGTATATGTATGTTAACCCCATAGTCCTAATTTACCCATCCTCCCACCTTTCATTTTGGCTAACCATTAGTTTATTTGATAAGTCTGTGAGTGTCTTTTTCTGTGGAAATATGTTCATTGGTAGCAATCTTAGGATAACATGTATAAATGATATCATAGGATATTTGTCATACCCTTTTGACTTACTTAACCTTATATGATTATTTCTAGGCTCCACTGTAGTCGTAAAAACGGCATTGTTCATTTTTTTCGCAAAGCTACTATTCCATAGGGTACATTTACCACTTCGTCTTTGTCCATTCATCTGTTTATGGACATTTTTTTTCCTTCCATGTCTTGGCTATTTCAATATTGTTTCAGTGCACATTTGCCTGCATCTGTCTTTCCGATTCTGGTGGTCTTAGGTTATAGGCCCAAAGGTGCCCTGCCGCATCATATGGTAGCTCAATTTTTACCTCTTCAAGCAGCTCGATTCAGTTTGCGTTAGTGCTGTTACCACTTTACATCCCACCAGCAGCTAGAAAGTACACAGTTCTCTAAAACCCCTTCAGCATTTATCGTTTGTAGACTTTTTGCTGATGGTCATGACCGGTGTGAGCTGCACCCTTTTTGACTTTGAATTTGCATGTGGCTAATAATTCCTTATACTGAGCTTTAGGCATGTCCTTTTTTTTCTTTTCCTTTTTTTAAAGAGTGAGTTCAACTTCCCTCCTCTTATTGACTTCTTGAAAAAATTCTCATGTGTTGAATTTTCTTGCCTATTCCCTACCCCAGGGCATTTTTGAGGGCGTGTGTCATTTACAGCCCTGCAGTCCTTGTGACTCTATAAGCAACCATTAGCACTGGGTTTAAAGCTGCTGTTGTGGGAAACAGCCACAAGGCGGCAGCATTATTGCGTTCTCAACTCTTGTTAGTAGTGCAACAGAGTCTTCCTGGAGGTCGTGTTCCGAGGTTGTAAATTAGAGTGGAATGTGCTGGGACAAGCCCCCAGAAGTTTATGTCTCCTTACTTATGTTTGTTTTTTAAGTTTAAATTCTATTTCTTATCGGAGTAAATTTGATTCGAGTGTTTTGATTGTCTGGCTGTACAGAATCTGCTCAAAGAGTCACACATATATCTGATCATCTTTGGATCCTGTTACCATGTATGAGATTACACAAGGTATATTTTGAAGGTATTGGTGATTATATAATTCATATAGTTTATATGTTATATGTTTATATACATTTAACATACATTAGTATATGTATGTTAACCCCGTAGTCCTAATTTACCCATCTTCCCACCTTTCATTTCGGCTAACCTTTAGTTTATTTGATAAGTCTGTGAGTGTCTTTTTTCTGTGGAAATGTGTTCATTGGTAGCAATCTTAGGATAACATGTATAAATGATATCATAGGATATTTCTCATACCTTTTTGACTTACTTATCCTTATATGATTATTTCTAGGCTCAACTATAGTCCTGAAAACGGCATGGTTCATTTATTTCCCGAGGCTACTATTCTATTTGGTACGTATACCACTTCTTCTTTGTCCATTCATCTGTTTATGAACCTTTTTTCTGCTTCCATGTCTTGGCTATTTCAGTATTGCTGCAGTGCTCATTTGTCTGCCTGTGTGTTTTCAATTCTGGTGGTCTTAGGTTGTAGGCCCAAAAGGTGACCTGCCGCATCATATGGTAGCTCAATTTTTACCTTTTCAAGCAGCTCCATTCAGTTTTCGTTAGTGCTTTTACCACTTTACATCCCACCAGCAGCTAGAAGGTACACAGTTCTCTAAAACCGCTTCAGCATTTATAATTTGTAGACTTTTTGCTGATGGAAATGATTGGTGTTAGCTGAAACCTTTTTGAATTTGAATTTGCATGTGGCTAATAATTCCTTATACTGAGCTTTAGGCATGTCGCTTTTTTCTTTTCCTTTTTTTTAAAGAGTGAGTACAACTTCCCTCCTCTTATTGACTTCTTGAAAAATTTCTCATGTGTTGAATTTTCTTTCCTATTCCCTACCCCAGGGCATTTTTGAGGGCGTGAGTCATTTACAGCCCTGCAGTCCTTGTGACTATATAAGCAACCATCGGCACTGGGTTTAAAGCTGCTCTTGTGGGAAACAGCCACAAGGCGGCAGCATTATTACGTTCTCAACTCTTGTGACTTTGGCAACAGAGTCTTCCTGGAGGTAGGGTTCCGAGGTTGTAAATTAGAGTGGAATGTGCTGGGACAAGCCGCAGAAGTTTATGTCTCCTTACTTATGTTTGTTTTTTAAATATAATTTCTATTTCTTATCGGGGTAAATTTGATTGGAGTGTTTTGATTGTCTGGCTGTACAGAATCTGCTTAATGATTCCTACATATGTCTGTTCACCTTCGGATCCTGTTACCATGTATGTGATTACAAAATGTATATTTTAAAGGTCTTGGTGATTATATAATTCATATAGTTTATCTGTTATATGTTTATATACATTTAACATACATTAGTATATGTATGTTAATCCCATAGTCCTAATTTACCCATCCTCCCACCTTTCATTTTGGCTAACCATTAGTTTATTTGATAAGTCTGTGAGTGTCTTTTTCTGTGGAAATATGTTCATTGGTAGCAATCTTAGGATAACATGTACAAATGATATCATAGGATATTTATCATACCCTTTTGACTTACTTAACCTTATATGATTATTTCTAGGCTCCAGTGTAGTCGTAAAAACGGCCTTGTTCATTTTTTTCGCGAAGCTACTATTCCATATGGTACATTTACCACTTCGTCTTTGTCCATTCATCTGTTTATGGACATTTTTTTTCCTTCCATGTCTTGGCTATTTCAATATTGTTTCAGTGCACATTTGCCTGCATCTGTCTTTCCGATTCTGGTGGTCTTAGGTTATAGGCCCAAAGGTGCCCTGCCGCATCATATGGTAGCTCAATTTTTACCTCTTCAAGCAGCTCGATTCAGTTTGCGTTAGTGCCGTTACCACTTTACATCCCACCAGCAGCTAGAAAGTACACAGTTCTCTAAAACCCCTTCAGCATTTATCGTTTGTAGACTTTTTGCTGATGGTCATGACCGGTGTGAGCTGAACCCTTTTTGACTTTGAATTTGCATGTGGCTAATAATTCCTTATACTGAGCTTTAGGCATGTCCTTTTTTTCTTTTCCTTTTTTTAAAAGAGTGAGTACAACTTCCCTCCTCTTTTTGACTTCCTGAAAAATTTCTCATGTGTTGAATTTTCTTGCCTATTCCCTACCCCAGGGCATTGTTGAGGGCCTGTGGCATTTACAGCGTGCAGTCCTTGTGACTATATAAGCAACCATTGGCACTGGGTTTAAAGCTGCTCTTGTGGGAAACAGCCACAAGGCGGCAGCATTATTACGTTCTCAACTCTTGTGACTTTGGCAACAGAGTCTTCCTGGAGGTAGGGTTCCGAGGTTGTAAATTAGAGTGGAATGTGCTGGGACAAGCCGCAGAAGTTTATGTCTCCTTACTTATGTTTGTTTTTTAAATATAATTTCTATTTCTTATCGGGGTAAATTTGATTGGAGTGTTTTGATTGTCTGGCTGTACAGAATCTGCTTAATGATTCCTACATATGTCTGTTCATCTTCGGATCCTGTTACCATGTATGTCATCACAGAATGTATATTTTAAAGGTATTCGTGATTATATAATTCAAAAAGTTTATCTGTTATATGTTTATATACATTTAATATACATTAGTATATGTATGTTAACCCCATAGTCCTAATTTACCCATCCTCCCACCTTTCATTTTGGCTAACCATTAGTTTATTTCATAAGTCTGTGAGTGTCTTTTTCTGTGGAAATATGTTCATTGGTAGCAATCTTAGGATAACATGCATAAATGATATCACAGGATATTTGTCATACCCTTTTTACTTACTTAACGTTATATGATTATTTCTAGGCTCAAGTGTAGGCCTGAAAACGGCATTGTTCATTTTTTTCCCGAGGCTACTATTCCATTCTGTCTATATACCACTTCTTCTTTGTCCATTCATCTGTTTATGGACCTTTTTTTGCTTCCATGTCTTGGCTATTTCAGTATTGCTGCAGTGCACATTTGCCTGCCTCTGTCTTTCTGATTCTGGTGGTCTTAGTTTATAGGCCCAAAAGTTGCCCTGCTGCATCATATGGTAGCTCAATTTTTACCTTTTCAAGCAGCTCCATTCAGTTTTTGTTAGTGCTGTTACCACTTTAAATCCCAGCAGCAGCTAGAAGGTACACAGTTCTCTAAAACCCCTTCAGCATTTATAGTTTGTAGACGTTTTGCTGATGGTCCTGACTGGTGTGAGCTGAAACCTTTTTGAATTTGAATTTGCATGTGGCTAATAATTCCTTATACTGAGCTTTACGCATGTCCTTTTTTTCCTTTTCCTTTTTTTTTTAAAGAGTGAGTACAACTTCCCTCCTCTGATTGATTTCTTGAAAAACTTCTCATGTGTTGAATTTTCTTGCCTATTCCCTACCCCAGGGCATTGTTGAGGGCCTGTGTCATTTACAGCCCTGCAGTCCTTGTGACTATATAAGCAACCATTGGCACTGGGTTTAAAGCTGCTCTTGTGGGAAACAGCCACAAGGCGGCAGCATTATTACGTTCTCAACTCTTGTGACTTTGGCAACAGAGTCTTCCTGGAGGTAGGGTTCCGAGGTTGTAAATTAGAGTGGAATGTGCTGGGACAAGCCGCAGAAGTTTATGTCTCCTTACTTATGTTTGTTTTTTAAATATAATTTCTATTTCTTATCGGGGTAAATTTGATTGGAGTGTTTTGATTGTCTGGCTGTACAGAATCTGCTTAATGATTCCTACATATGTCTGTTCATCTTCGGATCCTGTTACCATGTATGTCATCACAGAATGTATATTTTAAAGGTATTCGTGATTATATAATTCATAAAGTTTATCTGTTATATGTTTATATACATTTAACATACATTAGTATATGTATGTTAACCCCATAGTCCTAATTTACCCATCCTCCCACCTTTCATTTTGGCTAACCATTAGTTTATTTGATAAGTCTGTGAGTGTCTTTTTCTGTGGAAATATGTTCATTGGTAGCAATCTTAGGATAACATGCATAAATGATATCACAGGATATTTGTCATACCCTTTTTACTTACTTAACGTTATATGATTATTTCTAGGCTCAACTGTAGTCCTGAAAACGGCATTGTTCATTTTTTTCCCGAGGCTACTATTCCATTCTGTCTATATACCACTTCTTCTTTGTCCATTCATCTGTTTATGGACCTTTTTTTGCTTCCATGTCTTGGCTATTTTAGTATTGCTGCAGTGCACATTTGCCTGCCTCTGTCTTTCTGATTCTGGTGGTCTTAGTTTATAGGCTCAAAAGGTACCCTTTCGCATCATATGGTAGCTCAATTTTTACCTTGTAAAGCAGCTCCATTCAGTTTTTGTTAGTGCTGTTACCACTTTATATCCCACCAGCATCTAGGAGTTACACAGTTCTCTAAAACCCCTTCAGCATTTATCGTTTGTAGACTTTTTGCTGATGGTCATGACTGGTGTGAGCTGAAACCTTTTTGAATTTGAATTTGCATGTGGCTAATAATTCCTTATACTGAGCTTTAGGCATGTCCTTTTTTTCTTTTCCTTTTTTTAAAAGAGTGAGTACAACTTCCCTCCTCTTTTTGACTTCCTGAAAAATTTCTCATGTGTTGAATTTTCTTGCCTATTCCCTACCCCAGGGCATGTTTTGAGGGCCTGTGTCATTTACAGCGCTGCAGTCCTTGTGACTATATAAACAACCATTGGGACTGGGTTTAAAGCTGCTGTTGTGGGAAACAGCCACAAGGCGGCAGCATTATTACGTTCTCAACTCTTGTTAGTAGTGCAACAGAGTCTTCCTGGAGGTCGTGTTCCGAGGTTGTAAATTAGAGTGGAATGTGCTGGGACAAGCCCCCAGAAGTTTATGTCTCCTTACTTATGTTTGTTTTTTAAGTTTAAATTCTATTTCTTATCGGAGTAAATTTGATTCGAGTGTTTTGATTGTCTGGCTGTACAGAATCTGCTCAAAGAGTCACACATATATCTGATCATCTTTGGATCCTGTTACCATGTATGAGATTACACAAGGTATATTTTGAAGGTATTGGTGATTATATAATTCATATAGTTTATATGTTATATGTTTATATACATTAAACATACATTAGTATATGTATGTTAACCCCATAGTCCTAATTTACCCTTCTTCCCACCTTTCATTTTGGCTAACCTTTAGTTTATTTGATAAGTCTGTGAGTGTCTTTTTTCTGTGGAAATGTGTTCATTGGTAGCAATCTTAGGATAACATGTATAAATGATATCATAGGATATTTCTCATACCTTTTTGACTTACTTATCCTTATATGATTATTTCTAGGCTCAACTATAGTCCTGAAAACGGCATGGTTCATTTATTTCCCGAGGCTACTATTCTATTTGGTACGTATACCACTTCTTCTTTGTCCATTCATCTGTTTATGAACCTTTTTTCTGCTTCCATGTCTTGGCTATTTCAGTATTGCTGCAGTGCTCATTTGTCTGCCTGTGTGTTTTCGATTCTGGTGGTCTTAGGTTATAGGCCCAAAAGGTGACCTGCCGCATATTATGGTAGCTCAATTTTTACCTTTTCAAGCAGCTCCATTCAGTTTTCGTTAGTGCTTTTACCACTTTACATCCCACCAGCAGCTAGAAGGTACACAGTTCTCTAAAACCCCTTCAGCATTTATAATTTGTAGACTTTTTGCTGATGGAAATGACTGGTGTTAGCTGAAACCTTTTTGAATTTGAATTTGCATGTGGCTAATAATTCCTTATACTGAGCTTTAGGCATGTCCCTTTTTTCTTTTCCTTTTTTTTTAAAGAGTGAGTACAACTTCCCTCCTCTTATTGACTTCTTGAAAAATTTCTCATGTGTTGAATTTTCTTTCCTATTCCCTACCCCAGGGCATTTTTGAGGGCGTGAGTCATTTACAGCCCTGCAGTCCTTGTGACTATATAAGCAACCTTCGGCACTGGGTTTAAAGCTGCTGTTGTGGGAAACAGCCACAAGGCAGCAGCATTATTACGTTCTCAATTCTTGTTAATAGGGCAACAGACTTTTCCTGGAGGTAGTGTTCTGAGGTTGTAAATTAGAGTGGAATGTGCTGGGACAAGCCCCCAGAAGTTTATGTCTCCTTACTAAGGTTTCTTTTTTAAATTTAATTTCTATTTCTTATTGGAGGAAATTTGATTAGAGTGTTTTCATTGTCTGGCTGTACAGAATCTGCTCAATGATTCATACATATGTCAGTTCATCTTCAGATGCTGTTACCATGTGTTTGTTTACAGAATGTATATTTTGAAGGTATAGGAGATTATATAATTCATATAGTTTATATGTTATATTTATATACATTTAACATACATTAGTATATGTATGTTAACCCCATAGTCCTAATTTACCCATCTTCCCACCTTTCATTTTGGCTAACCTTTAGTTTATTTGATAAGTCTGTGAGTGTCTTTTTCTGTGGAAATATGTTCATTGGTAGCAATCTTAGGATAACACGCATAAATGATATCACAGGATATTTGTCATACCCTTCTTACTTACTTAACGTTATTGGATTATTTCTAGGCTCAACTGTAGTCCTGAAAACGGCATTGTTCATTTTTTTCCCGAGGCTACTATTCCATTCTGTCTATATACCACTTCTTCTTTGTCCATTCATCTGTTTATGGACCTTTTTTTGCTTCCATGTCTTGGCTATTTTAGTATTGCTGCAGTGCACATTTGCCTGCCTCTGTCTTTCTGATTCTGGTGGTCTTAGTTTATAGGCTCAAAAGGTACCCTTTCGCATCATATGGTAGCTCAATTTTTACCTTGTAAAGCAGCTCCATTCAGTTTTTGTTAGTGCTGTTACCACTTTACATCCCACCAGCATCTAGGAGTTACACAGTTCTCTAAAACCCCTTCAGCATTTATAGTTTGTAGACTTTTTGCTGATGGTCATGACTGGTGTGAGCTGAAACCTTTTTGAATTTGAATTTGCATGTGGCTAATAATTCCTTATACTGAGCTTTAGGCATGTCCTTTTTTTTCTTTTCCTTTTTTTAAAAGAGTGAGTACAACTTCCCTCCTCTTTTTGACTTCCTGAAAAATTTCTCATGTGTTGAATTTTCTTGCCTATTCCCTACCCCAGGGCATGTTTTGAGGGCCTGTGTCATTTACAGCGCTGCAGTCCTTGTGACTATATAAACAACCATTGGCACTGGGTTTAAAGCTGCTGTTGTGGGAAACAGCCACAAGGCGGCAGCATTATTACGTTCTCAACTCTTGTTACTAGGGCAACAGACTCTTCCTGGAGGTAGTGTTCCAAGGTTTTAAATTAGAGTGGAATGTGCTGGGACAAACCCCCAGAAGTTTATGTCTCCTTACTTATGTTTGTTTTTTAAATTTAATTTCTATTTCTTATCGGAGTAAATTTGATTAGAGTGTTTTGATTGTCTGGCTGTACAGAATCTGCTCAATGATTCATACGTATGTCTGTTCATCTTCGGATCCTGTTAGCATGTATGTGATTACAAAATGTATATTTTGAAGGTATTGGTGATTATATAATTCATATAGTTTATCTGTTATATGTTTATATACATTTAACATACATTAGTATATGTATGTTAACCCCATAGTCCTAATTTACCCATCCTCCCACCTTTCATTTTGGCTAACCATTAGTTTATTTGATAAGTCTGTGAGTGTCTTTTTCTGTGGAAATATGTTCATTGGTAGCAATCTTAGGATAACATGCATAAATGATATCACAGGATATTTGTCATACCCTTTTTACTTACTTAACGTTATATGATTATTTCTAGGCTCAAGTGTAGGCCTGAAAACGGCATTGTTCATTTTTTTCCCGAGGCTACTATTCCATTCTGTCTATATACCACTTCATCTTTGTCCATTCATCTGTTTATGGACCTTTTTTTGCTTCCATGTCTTGGCTATTTCAGTATTGCTGCAGTGCACATTTGCCTGCCTCTGTCTTTCTGATTCTGGTGGTCTTAGTTTATAGGCCCAAAAGTTGCCCTGCTGCATCATATGGTAGCTCAATTTTTACCTTTTCAAGCAGCTCCATTCAGTTTTTGTTAGTGCTGTTACCACTTTAAATCCCAGCAGCAGCTAGAAGGTACACAGTTCTCTAAAACCCCTTCAGCATTTATAGTTTGTAGACGTTTTGCTGATGGTCCTGACTGGTGTGAGCTGAAACCTTTTCAAATTTGAATTTGCATGTGGCTAATAATTCCTTATACTGAGCTTTACGCATGTCCTTTTTTTCCTTTTCCTTTTTTTTTTAAAGAGTGAGTACAACTTCCCTCCTCTGATTGATTTCTTGAAAAACTTCTCATGTGTTGAATTTTCTTGCCTATTCCCTACCCCAGGGCATTGTTGAGGGCCTGTGTCATTTACAGCCCTGCAGTCCTTGTGACTATATAAGCAACCATTGGCACTGGGTTTAAAGCTGCTCTTGTGGGAAACAGCCACAAGGCGGCAGCATTATTACGTTCTCAACTCTTGTGACTTTGGCAACAGAGTCTTCCTGGAGGTAGGGTTCCGAGGTTGTAAATTAGAGTGGAATGTGCTGGGACAAGCCGCAGAAGTTTATGTCTCCTTACTTATGTTTGTTTTTTAAATATAATTTCTATTTCTTATCGGGGTAAATTTGATTGGAGTGTTTTGATTGTCTGGCTGTACAGAATCTGCTTAATGATTCCTACATATGTCTGTTCATCTTCGGATCCTGTTACCATGTATGTCATCACAGAATGTATATTTTAAAGGTATTCGTGATTATATAATTCATAAAGTTTATCTGTTATATGTTTATATACATTTAACATACATTAGTATATGTATGTTAACCCCATAGTCCTAATTTACCCATCCTCCCACCTTTCATTTTGGCTAACCATTAGTTTATTTGATAAGTCTGTGAGTGTCTTTTTCTGTGGAAATATGTTCATTGGTAGCAATCTTAGGATAACATGCATAAATGATATCACAGGATATTTGTCATACCCTTTTTACTTACTTAACGTTATATGATTATTTCTAGCCTCAACTGTAGTCCTGAAAACGGCATTGTTCATTTTTTTCCCGAGGCTACTATTCCATTCTGTCTATATACCACTTCTTCTTTGTCCATTCATTTGTTTATGGACCTTTTTTTGCTTCCATGTCTTGGCTATTTCAATATTGTTTCAGTGCACATTTGCCTGCATCTGTCTTTCCGATTCTGGTGGTCTTAGGTTATAGGCCCAAAGGTGCCCTGCCGCATCATATGGTAGCTCAATTTTTACCTCTTCAAGCAGCTCGATTCAGTTTGCGTTAGTGCTGTTACCACTTTACATCCCACCAGCAGCTAGAAAGTACACAGTTCTCTAAAACCCCTTCAGCATTTATCGTTTGTAGACTTTTTGCTGATGGTCATGACCGGTGTGAGCTGCACCCTTTTTGACTTTGAATTTGCATGTGGCTAATAATTCCTTATACTGAGCTTTAGGCATGTCCTTTTTTTCTTTTCCTTTTTTTTTAAAGAGTGAGTACAACTTCCCTCCTCTGATTGACTTCTTGAAAAAATTCTCATGTGTTGAATTTTCTTGCCTATTCCCTACCCCAGGGCATTTTTGAGGGCGTGTGTCATTTACAGCCCTGCAGTCCTTGTGACTATATAAGCAACCATTAGCACTGGGTTTAAAGCTGCTGTTGTGGGAAACAGCCACAAGGCGGCAGCATTATTACGTTCTCAACTCTTGTTAGTAGTGCAACAGAGTCTTCCTGTAGGTCGTGTTCCCAGGTTGTAAATTAGAGCGGAATGTACTGAGACAAGCCCCCAGAAGTTTATGTCTCCTTACTTATGTTTGTTTTTTAAGTTTAAATTCTATTTCTTATCAGAGTAAATTTGATTAGAGTGTTTTGATTGTCTGGCTGTACAGAATCTGCTCAATGATTCATGCATATGTCTGTTCATCTTGGGATCCTGTTACCATGTATGTGATTACAAAATGTATATTTTAAAGGTCTTGGTGATTATATAATACATATAGTTTATCTGTTATATGTTTGTATACATTTAACATACATTAGTATATGTATGTTAACCCCATAGTCCTAATTTACCCATCCTCCCACCTTTCATTTTGGCTAACCATTAGTTTATTTGATAAGTCTGTGAGTGTCTTTTTCTGTGGAAATATGTTCATTGGTAGCAATCTTAGGATAACATGTATAAATGATATCATAGGATATTTGTCATACCCTTTTGACTTACTTAACCTTATATGATTATTTCTAGGCTCCACTGTAGTCGTAAAAACGGCATTGTTCATTTTTTTCGCGAAGCTACTATTCCATATGGTACATTTACCACTTCGTCTTTGTCCATTCATCTGTTTATGGACAGTTTTTTTCCTTCCATTTCTTGGCTATTTCAATATTGTTTCAGTGCACATTTGCCTGCATCTGTCTTTCCGATTCTGGTGGTCTTAGGTTATAGGCCCAAAGGTGCCCTGCCGCATCATATGGTAGCTCAATTTTTACCTCTTCAAGCAGCTCGATTCAGTTTGCGTTAGTGCTGTTACCACTTTACATCCCACCAGCAGCTAGAAAGTACATAGTTCTCTAAAACCCCTTCAGCATTTATTGTTTGTAGACTTTTTGCTGATGGTCATGACCGGTGTGAGCTGCACCCTTTTTGACTTTGAATTTGCATGTGGCTAATAATTCCTTATACTGAGCTTTACGCATGTCCTTTTTTTTCTTTTCCTTTTTTTTAAAGAGTGAGTACAACTTCCCTCCTCGTATTGATTTCTTGGAAAATTTCTCATGTCTTGAATTTTCTTGCCTATTCCCTACGCCAGGGGATGTTTTGAGGGCCTGTGTCATTTACAGCCCTGCAGTCCTTGTGACTATATAAGCAACCATTGGCACTGGGTTTAAAGTTGCTCTTGTGGGAAACAGCCACAAGGCGGCAGCATTATTACGTTCTCAACTCTTGTGACTTTGGCAACAGAGTCTTCCTGGAGGTAGGGTTCCGAGGTTGTAAATTAGAGTGGAATGTGCTTGAACATGCCCCCAGAAGTTTATGTCTCCTTACTTATGTTTGTTTTTTAAATATAATTTCTATTTCTTATCGGGGTAAATTTGATTGGAGTGTTTTGATTGTCTGGCTGTACAGAATCTGCTTAATGATTCCTACATATGTCTGTTCATCTTTGGATCCTGTTACCATGTATATGATCACAGAATGTATATTTTAAAGGTATTCGTGATTATATAATTCATAAAGTTTATCTGTTATATGTTTATATACATTTAACATACATTAGTATATGTATGTTAACCCCATAGTCCTAATTTACCCATCCTCCCACCTTTCATTTTGGCTAACCATTAGTTTATTTGATAAGTCTGTGAGTGTCTTTTTCTGTGGAAATATGTTCATTGGTAGCAATCTTAGGATAACATGTATAAATGATATCATAGGATATTTGTCATACCCTTTTGACTTACTTAACCTTATATGATTATTTCTAGGCTCCACTGTAGTTGTAAACACGGCATTGTTCATTTTTTCGCGAAGCTACTATTCCATATGGTACATTTACCACTTCGTCTTTGTCCATTCATCTGTTTATGGACATTTTTTTTCCTTCCATGTCTTGGCTATTTCAATATTGTTTCAGTGCACATTTGCCTGCATCTGTCTTTCCGATTCTGGTGGTCTTAGGTTATAGGCCCAAAGGTGCCCTGCCGCATCATATGGTAGCTCAATTTTTACCTCTTCAAGCAGCTCGATTCAGTTTGCGTTAGTGCTGTTACCACTTTACATCCCACCAGCAGCTAGAAAGTACACAGTTCTCTAAAACCCCTTCAGCATTTATCGTTTGTAGTCTTTTTGCTGATGGTCATGACCGGTGTGAGCTGCACCCTTTTTGACTTTGAATTTGCATGTGGCTAATAATTCCTTATACTGAGCTTTAGGCATGTCCTTTTTTTCTTTTCCTTTTTTTTTAAAGAGTGAGTACAACTTCCCTCCTCTGATTGACTTCTTGAAAAAATTCTCATGTGTTGAATTTTCTTGCCTATTCCCTACCCCAGGGCATTTTTGAGGGCGTGTGTCATTTACAGCCCTGCAGTCCTTGTGACTCTATAAGCAACCATTAGCACTGGGTTTAAAGCTGCTGTTGTGGGAAACAGCCACAAGGCGGCAGCATTATTACGTTCTCAACTCTTGTTAGTAGTGCAACAGAGTCTTCCTGGAGGTCGTGTTCCGAGGTTGTAAATTAGAGTGGAATGTGCTGGGACAAGCCCCCAGAAGTTTATGTCTCCTTACTTATGTTTGTTTTTTAAGTTTAAATTCTATTTCTTATCGGAGTAAATTTGATTAGAGTGTTTTGATTGTCTGGCTGTACAGAATGTGCTCAAAGAGTCACACATATATCTGATCATCTTTGGATCCTGTTACCATGTATGAGATTACACACGGTATATTTTGAAGGTATTGGTGATTATATAATTCATATAGTTTATATGTTATATGTTTATATACATTAAACATACATTAGTATATGTATGTTAACCCCATAGTCCTAATTTACCCTTCTTCCCAACTTTCATTTTGGCTAACCTTTAGTTTATTTGATAAGTCTGTGAGTGTCTTTTTTCTGTGGAAATGTGTTCATTGGTAGCAATCTTAGGATAACATGAATAAATGATATCATAGGATATTTCTCATACCTTTTTGACTTACTTATCCTTATATGATTATTTCTAGGCTCAACTATAGTCCTGAAAACGGCATGGTTCATTTATTTCCCGAGGCTACTATTCTATTTGGTACGTATACCACTTCTTCTTTGTCCATTCATCTGTTTATGAACCTTTTTTCTGCTTCCATGTCTTGGCTATTTCAGTATTGCTGCAGTGCTCATTTGTCTGCCTGTGTGTTTTCGATTCTGGTGGTCTTAGGTTATAGGCCCAAAAGTTGCCCTGCCGCATCATATGGTAGCCCAATTTTTACCTTTTCAAGCAGCTCCATTCAGTTTTCGTTAGTGCTTTTACCACTTTACATCCCACCAGCAGCTAGAAGGTACACAGTTCTCTAAAACCCCTTCAGCATTTATAATTTGTAGACTTTTTGCTGATGGAAATGACTGGTGTTAGCTGAAACCTTTTTGAATTTGAATTTGCCTGTGGCTAATAATTCCTTATACTGTGCTTTAGGCATGTCCCTTTTTTCTTTTCCTTTTTTTTAAAGAGTGAGTACAACTTCCCTCCTGTTATTGACTTCTTGAAAAATTTCTCATGTGTTGAATTTTCTTTCCTATTCCCTACCCCAGGGCATTTTTGAGGGCGTGAGTCATTTACAGCCCTGCAGTCCTTGTGACTATATAAGCAACCATCGGCACTGGGTTTAAAGCTGCTGTTGTGGGAAACAGCCACAAGGCAGCAGCATTATTACGTTCTCATCTCTTGTTAATAGGGCAACAGACTTTTCCTGGAGGTAGTGTTCTGAGGTTGTAAATTAGAGTGGAATGTGCTGGGACAAGCCCCCAGAAGTTTATGTCTCCTTACTAAGGTTTCTTTTTTAAATTTAATTTCTATTTCTTATTGGAGGAAATTTGATTAGAGTGTTTTCATTGTCTGGCTGTACAGAATCTGCTCAATGATTCATACATATGTCAGTTCATCTTCAGATGCTGTTACCATGTGTTTGTTTACAGAATGTATATTTTGAAGGTATAGGAGATTATATAATTCATATAGTTTATATGTTATATTTATATACATTTAACATACATTAGTATATGTATGTTAACCCCATAGTCCTAATTTACCCATCTTCCCACCTTTCATTTTGGCTAACCTTTAGTTTATTTGATAAGTCTGTGAGTGTCTTTTTCTGTGGAAATATGTTCATTGGTAGCAATCTTAGGATAACATGCATAAATGATATCACAGGATATTTGTCATACCCTTCTTACTTACTTAACGTTATAGGATTATTTCTAGGCTCAACTGTAGTCCTGAAAACGGCATTGTTCATTTTTTTCCCGAGGCTACTATTCCATTCTGTCTATATACCACTTCTTCTTTGTCCATTCATCTGTTTATGGACCTTTTTTTGTTTCCATGTCTTGGCTATTTTAGTTTTGCTGCAGTGCACATTTGCCTGCCTCTGTCTTTCTGATTCTGGTGGTCTTAGTTTATAGGCTCAAAAGGTACCCTTTCGCATCATATGGTAGCTCAATTTTTACCTTGTAAAGCAGCTCCATTCAGTTTTTGTTAGTGCTGTTACCACTTTACATCCCACCAGCATCTAGGAGTTACACAGTTCTCTAAAACCCCTTCAGCATTTATAGTTTGTAGACTTTTTGCTGATGGTCATGACTGGTGTGAGCTGAAACCTTTTTGAATTTGAATTTGCATGTGGCTAATAATTCCTTATACTGAGCTTTAGGCATGTCCTTTTTTTTCTTTTCCTTTTTTTAAAAGAGTGAGTACAACTTCCCTCCTCTTTTTGACTTCCTGAAAAATTTCTCATGTGTTGAATTTTCTTGCCTATTCCCTACCCCAGGGCATGTTTTGAGGGCCTGTGTCATTTACAGCGCTGCAGTCCTTGTGACTATATAAACAACCATTGGCACTGGGTTTAAAGCTGCTGTTGTGGGAAACAGCCACAAGGCGGCAGCATTATTACGTTCTCAACTCTTGTTACTAGGGCAACAGACTCTTCCTGGAGGTAGTGTTCCAAGGTTTTAAATTAGAGTGGAATGTGCTGGGACAAACCCCCAGAAGTTTATGTCTCCTTACTTATGTTTGTTTTTTAAATTTAATTTCTATTTCTTATCGGAGTAAATTTGATTAGAGTGTTTTGATTGTCTGGCTGTACAGAATCTGCTCAATGATTCATACGTATGTCTGTTCATCTTCGGATCCTGTTAGCATGTATGTGATTACAAAATGTATATTTTGAAGGTATTGGTGATTATATAATTCATATAGTTTATCTGTTATATGTTTATATACATTTAACATACATTAGTATATGTATGTTAACCCCATAGTCCTAATTTACCCATCCTCCCACCTTTCATTTTGGCTAACCATTAGTTTATTTCATAAGTCTGTGAGTGTCTTTTTCTGTGGAAATATGTTCATTGGTAGCAATCTTAGGATAACATGCATAAATGATATCACAGGATATTTGTCATACCCTTTTTACTTACTTAACGTTATATGATTATTTCTAGGCTCAAGTGTAGGCCTGAAAACGGCATTGTTCATTTTTTTCCCGAGGCTACTATTCCATTCTGTCTATATACCACTTCATCTTTGTCCATTCATCTGTTTATGGACCTTTTTTTGCTTCCATGTCTTGGCTATTTCAGTATTGCTGCAGTGCACATTTGCCTGCCTCTGTCTTTCTGATTCTGGTGGTCTTAGTTTATAGGCCCAAAAGTTGCCCTGCTGCATCATATGGTAGCTCAATTTTTACCTTTTCAAGCAGCTCCATTCAGTTTTTGTTAGTGCTGTTACCACTTTAAATCCCAGCAGCAGCTAGAAGGTACACAGTTCTCTAAAACCCCTTCAGCATTTATAGTTTGTAGACTTTTTGCTGATGGTCCTGACTGGTGTGAGCTGAAACCTTTTCGAATTTGAATTTGCATGTGGCTAATAATTCCTTATACTGAGCTTTACGCATGTCCTTTTTTTCCTTTTCCTTTTTTTTTTAAAGAGTGAGTACAACTTCCCTCCTCTGATTGATTTCTTGAAAAACTTCTCATGTGTTGAATTTTCTTGCCTATTCCCTACCCCAGGGCATTGTTGAGGGCCTGTGTCATTTACAGCCCTGCAGTCCTTGTAACTATATAAGCAACCATTGGCACTGGGTTTAAAGCTGCTCTTGTGGGAAACAGCCACAAGGCGGCAGCATTATTACGTTCTCAACTCTTGTGACTTTGGCAACAGAGTCTTCCTGGAGGTAGGGTTCCGAGGTTGTAAATTAGAGTGGAATGTGCTGGGACAAGCCGCAGAAGTTTATGTCTCCTTACTTATGTTTGTTTTTTAAATATAATTTCTATTTCTTATCGGGGTAAATTTGATTGGAGTGTTTTGATTGTCTGGCTGTACAGAATCTGCTTAATGATTCCTACATATGTCTGTTCATCTTCGGATCCTGTTACCATGTATGTCATCACAGAATGTATATTTTAAAGGTATTCGTGATTATATAATTCATAAAGTTTATCTGTTATATGTTTATATACATTTAACATACATTAGTATATGTATGTTAACCCCATAGTCCTAATTTACCCATCCTCCCACCTTTCATTTTGGCTAACCATTAGTTTATTTGATAAGTCTGTGAGTGTCTTTTTCTGTGGAAATATGTTCATTGGTAGCAATCTTAGGATAACATGCATAAATGATATCACAGGATATTTGTCATACCCTTTTTACTTACTTAACGTTATATGATTATTTCTAGGCTCAACTGTAGTCCTGAAAACGGCATTGTTCATTTTTTTCCCGAGGCTACTATTCCATTCTGTCTATATACCACTTCTTCTTTGTCCATTCATCTGTTTATGGACCTTTTTTTGCTTCCATGTCTTGGCTATTTTAGTATTGCTGCAGTGCACATTTGCCTGCCTCTGTCTTTCTGATTCTGGTGGTCTTAGTTTATAGGCTCAAAAGGTACCCTTTCGCATCATATGGTAGCTCAATTTTTACCTTGTAAAGCAGCTCCATTCAGTTTTTGTTAGTGCTGTTACCACTTTATATCCCACCAGCATCTAGGAGTTACACAGTTCTCTAAAACCCCTTCAGCATTTATCGTTTGTAGACTTTTTGCTGATGGTCATGACTGGTGTGAGCTGAAACCTTTTTGAATTTGAATTTGCATGTGGCTAATAATTCCTTATACTGAGCTTTAGGCATGTCCTTTTTTTCTTTTCCTTTTTTTAAAAGAGTGAGTACAACTTCCCTCCTCTTTTTGACTTCCTGAAAAATTTCTCATGTGTTGAATTTTCTTGCCTATTCCCTACCCCAGGGCATGTTTTGAGGGCCTGTGTCATTTACAGCGCTGCAGTCCTTGTGACTATATAAACAACCATTGGGACTGGGTTTAAAGCTGCTGTTGTGGGAAACAGCCACAAGGCGGCAGCATTATTACGTTCTCAACTCTTGTTAGTAGTGCAACAGAGTCTTCCTGGAGGTCGTGTTCCGAGGTTGTAAATTAGAGTGGAATGTGCTGGGACAAGCCCCCAGAAGTTTATGTCTCCTTACTTATGTTTGTTTTTTAAGTTTAAATTCTATTTCTTATCGGAGTAAATTTGATTCGAGTGTTTTGATTGTCTGGCTGTACAGAATCTGCTCAAAGAGTCACACATATATCTGATCATCTTTGGATCCTGTTACCATGTATGAGATTACACAAGGTATATTTTGAAGGTATTGGTGATTATATAATTCATATAGTTTATATGTTATATGTTTATATACATTAAACATACATTAGTATATGTATGTTAACCCCATAGTCCTAATTTACCCTTCTTCCCACCTTTCATTTTGGCTAACCTTTAGTTTATTTGATAAGTCTGTGAGTGTCTTTTTTCTGTGGAAATGTGTTCATTGGTAGCAATCTTAGGATAACATGTATAAATGATATCATAGGATATTTCTCATACCTTTTTGACTTACTTATCCTTATATGATTATTTCTAGGCTCAACTATAGTCCTGAAAACGGCATGGTTCATTTATTTCCCGAGGCTACTATTCTATTTGGTACGTATACCACTTCTTCTTTGTCCATTCATCTGTTTATGAACCTTTTTTCTGCTTCCATGTCTTGGCTATTTCAGTATTGCTGCAGTGCTCATTTGTCTGCCTGTGTGTTTTCGATTCTGGTGGTCTTAGGTTATAGGCCCAAAAGGTGACCTGCCGCATATTATGGTAGCTCAATTTTTACCTTTTCAAGCAGCTCCATTCAGTTTTCGTTAGTGCTTTTACCACTTTACATCCCACCAGCAGCTAGAAGGTACACAGTTCTCTAAAACCCCTTCAGCATTTATAATTTGTAGACTTTTTGCTGATGGAAATGACTGGTGTTAGCTGAAACCTTTTTGAATTTGAATTTGCATGTGGCTAATAATTCCTTATACTGAGCTTTAGGCATGTCCCTTTTTTCTTTTCCTTTTTTTTTAAAGAGTGAGTACAACTTCCCTCCTCTTATTGACTTCTTGAAAAATTTCTCATGTGTTGAATTTTCTTTCCTATTCCCTACCCCAGGGCATTTTTGAGGGCGTGAGTCATTTACAGCCCTGCAGTCCTTGTGACTATATAAGCAACCTTCGGCACTGGGTTTAAAGCTGCTGTTGTGGGAAACAGCCACAAGGCAGCAGCATTATTACGTTCTCAATTCTTGTTAATAGGGCAACAGACTTTTCCTGGAGGTAGTGTTCTGAGGTTGTAAATTAGAGTGGAATGTGCTGGGACAAGCCCCCAGAAGTTTATGTCTCCTTACTAAGGTTTCTTTTTTAAATTTAATTTCTATTTCTTATTGGAGGAAATTTGATTAGAGTGTTTTCATTGTCTGGCTGTACAGAATCTGCTCAATGATTCATACATATGTCAGTTCATCTTCAGATGCTGTTACCATGTGTTTGTTTACAGAATGTATATTTTGAAGGTATAGGAGATTATATAATTCATATAGTTTATATGTTATATTTATATACATTTAACATACATTAGTATATGTATGTTAACCCCATAGTCCTAATTTACCCATCTTCCCACCTTTCATTTTGGCTAACCTTTAGTTTATTTGATAAGTCTGTGAGTGTCTTTTTCTGTGGAAATATGTTCATTGGTAGCAATCTTAGGATAACACGCATAAATGATATCACAGGATATTTGTCATACCCTTCTTACTTACTTAACGTTATTGGATTATTTCTAGGCTCAACTGTAGTCCTGAAAACGGCATTGTTCATTTTTTTCCCGAGGCTACTATTCCATTCTGTCTATATACCACTTCTTCTTTGTCCATTCATCTGTTTATGGACCTTTTTTTGCTTCCATGTCTTGGCTATTTTAGTATTGCTGCAGTGCACATTTGCCTGCCTCTGTCTTTCTGATTCTGGTGGTCTTAGTTTATAGGCTCAAAAGGTACCCTTTCGCATCATATGGTAGCTCAATTTTTACCTTGTAAAGCAGCTCCATTCAGTTTTTGTTAGTGCTGTTACCACTTTACATCCCACCAGCATCTAGGAGTTACACAGTTCTCTAAAACCCCTTCAGCATTTATAGTTTGTAGACTTTTTGCTGATGGTCATGACTGGTGTGAGCTGAAACCTTTTTGAATTTGAATTTGCATGTGGCTAATAATTCCTTATACTGAGCTTTAGGCATGTCCTTTTTTTTCTTTTCCTTTTTTTAAAAGAGTGAGTACAACTTCCCTCCTCTTTTTGACTTCCTGAAAAATTTCTCATGTGTTGAATTTTCTTGCCTATTCCCTACCCCAGGGCATGTTTTGAGGGCCTGTGTCATTTACAGCGCTGCAGTCCTTGTGACTATATAAACAACCATTGGCACTGGGTTTAAAGCTGCTGTTGTGGGAAACAGCCACAAGGCGGCAGCATTATTACGTTCTCAACTCTTGTTACTAGGGCAACAGACTCTTCCTGGAGGTAGTGTTCCAAGGTTTTAAATTAGAGTGGAATGTGCTGGGACAAACCCCCAGAAGTTTATGTCTCCTTACTTATGTTTGTTTTTTAAATTTAATTTCTATTTCTTATCGGAGTAAATTTGATTAGAGTGTTTTGATTGTCTGGCTGTACAGAATCTGCTCAATGATTCATACGTATGTCTGTTCATCTTCGGATCCTGTTAGCATGTATGTGATTACAAAATGTATATTTTGAAGGTATTGGTGATTATATAATTCATATAGTTTATCTGTTATATGTTTATATACATTTAACATACATTAGTATATGTATGTTAACCCCATAGTCCTAATTTACCCATCCTCCCACCTTTCATTTTGGCTAACCATTAGTTTATTTCATAAGTCTGTGAGTGTCTTTTTCTGTGGAAATATGTTCATTGGTAGCAATCTTAGGATAACATGCATAAATGATATCACAGGATATTTGTCATACCCTTTTTACTTACTTAACGTTATATGATTATTTCTAGGCTCAAGTGTAGGCCTGAAAACGGCATTGTTCATTTTTTTCCCGAGGCTACTATTCCATTCTGTCTATATACCACTTCATCTTTGTCCATTCATCTGTTTATGGACCTTTTTTTGCTTCCATGTCTTGGCTATTTCAGTATTGCTGCAGTGCACATTTGCCTGCCTCTGTCTTTCTGATTCTGGTGGTCTTAGTTTATAGGCCCAAAAGTTGCCCTGCTGCATCATATGGTAGCTCAATTTTTACCTTTTCAAGCAGCTCCATTCAGTTTTTGTTAGTGCTGTTACCACTTTAAATCCCAGCAGCAGCTAGAAGGTACACAGTTCTCTAAAACCCCTTCAGCATTTATAGTTTGTAGACGTTTTGCTGATGGTCCTGACTGGTGTGAGCTGAAACCTTTTCAAATTTGAATTTGCATGTGGCTAATAATTCCTTATACTGAGCTTTACGCATGTCCTTTTTTTCCTTTTCCTTTTTTTTTTAAAGAGTGAGTACAACTTCCCTCCTCTGATTGATTTCTTGAAAAACTTCTCATGTGTTGAATTTTCTTGCCTATTCCCTACCCCAGGGCATTGTTGAGGGCCTGTGTCATTTACAGCCCTGCAGTCCTTGTGACTATATAAGCAACCATTGGCACTGGGTTTAAAGCTGCTCTTGTGGGAAACAGCCACAAGGCGGCAGCATTATTACGTTCTCAACTCTTGTGACTTTGGCAACAGAGTCTTCCTGGAGGTAGGGTTCCGAGGTTGTAAATTAGAGTGGAATGTGCTGGGACAAGCCGCAGAAGTTTATGTCTCCTTACTTATGTTTGTTTTTTAAATATAATTTCTATTTCTTATCGGGGTAAATTTGATTGGAGTGTTTTGATTGTCTGGCTGTACAGAATCTGCTTAATGATTCCTACATATGTCTGTTCATCTTCGGATCCTGTTACCATGTATGTCATCACAGAATGTATATTTTAAAGGTATTCGTGATTATATAATTCATAAAGTTTATCTGTTATATGTTTATATACATTTAACATACATTAGTATATGTATGTTAACCCCATAGTCCTAATTTACCCATCCTCCCACCTTTCATTTTGGCTAACCATTAGTTTATTTGATAAGTCTGTGAGTGTCTTTTTCTGTGGAAATATGTTCATTGGTAGCAATCTTAGGATAACATGCATAAATGATATCACAGGATATTTGTCATACCCTTTTTACTTACTTAACGTTATATGATTATTTCTAGGCTCAACTGTAGTCCTGAAAACGGCATTGTTCATTTTTTTCCCGAGGCTACTATTCCATTCTGTCTATATACCACTTCTTCTTTGTCCATTCATCTGTTTATGGACCTTTTTTTGCTTCCATGTCTTGGCTATTTTAGTATTGCTGCAGTGCACATTTGCCTGCCTCTGTCTTTCTGATTCTGGTGGTCTTAGTTTATAGGCTCAAAAGGTACCCTTTCGCATCATATGGTAGCTCAATTTTTACCTTGTAAAGCAGCTCCATTCAGTTTTTGTTAGTGCTGTTACCACTTTATATCCCACCAGCATCTAGGAGTTACACAGTTCTCTAAAACCCCTTCAGCATTTATCGTTTGTAGACTTTTTGCTGATGGTCATGACTGGTGTGAGCTGAAACCTTTTTGAATTTGAATTTGCATGTGGCTAATAATTCCTTATACTGAGCTTTAGGCATGTCCTTTTTTTCTTTTCCTTTTTTTAAAAGAGTGAGTACAACTTCCCTCCTCTTTTTGACTTCCTGAAAAATTTCTCATGTGTTGAATTTTCTTGCCTATTCCCTACCCCAGGGCATGTTTTGAGGGCCTGTGTCATTTACAGCGCTGCAGTCCTTGTGACTATATAAACAACCATTGGGACTGGGTTTAAAGCTGCTGTTGTGGGAAACAGCCACAAGGCGGCAGCATTATTACGTTCTCAACTCTTGTTAGTAGTGCAACAGAGTCTTCCTGGAGGTCGTGTTCCGAGGTTGTAAATTAGAGTGGAATGTGCTGGGACAAGCCCCCAGAAGTTTATGTCTCCTTACTTATGTTTGTTTTTTAAGTTTAAATTCTATTTCTTATCGGAGTAAATTTGATTCGAGTGTTTTGATTGTCTGGCTGTACAGAATCTGCTCAAAGAGTCACACATATATCTGATCATCTTTGGATCCTGTTACCATGTATGAGATTACACAAGGTATATTTTGAAGGTATTGGTGATTATATAATTCATATAGTTTATATGTTATATGTTTATATACATTAAACATACATTAGTATATGTATGTTAACCCCATAGTCCTAATTTACCCTTCTTCCCACCTTTCATTTTGGCTAACCTTTAGTTTATTTGATAAGTCTGTGAGTGTCTTTTTTCTGTGGAAATGTGTTCATTGGTAGCAATCTTAGGATAACATGTATAAATGATATCATAGGATATTTCTCATACCTTTTTGACTTACTTATCCTTATATGATTATTTCTAGGCTCAACTATAGTCCTGAAAACGGCATGGTTCATTTATTTCCCGAGGCTACTATTCTATTTGGTACGTATACCACTTCTTCTTTGTCCATTCATCTGTTTATGAACCTTTTTTCTGCTTCCATGTCTTGGCTATTTCAGTATTGCTGCAGTGCTCATTTGTCTGCCTGTGTGTTTTCGATTCTGGTGGTCTTAGGTTATAGGCCCAAAAGGTGACCTGCCGCATATTATGGTAGCTCAATTTTTACCTTTTCAAGCAGCTCCATTCAGTTTTCGTTAGTGCTTTTACCACTTTACATCCCACCAGCAGCTAGAAGGTACACAGTTCTCTAAAACCCCTTCAGCATTTATAATTTGTAGACTTTTTGCTGATGGAAATGACTGGTGTTAGCTGAAACCTTTTTGAATTTGAATTTGCATGTGGCTAATAATTCCTTATACTGAGCTTTAGGCATGTCCCTTTTTTCTTTTCCTTTTTTTTTAAAGAGTGAGTACAACTTCCCTCCTCTTATTGACTTCTTGAAAAATTTCTCATGTGTTGAATTTTCTTTCCTATTCCCTACCCCAGGGCATTTTTGAGGGCGTGAGTCATTTACAGCCCTGCAGTCCTTGTGACTATATAAGCAACCTTCGGCACTGGGTTTAAAGCTGCTGTTGTGGGAAACAGCCACAAGGCAGCAGCATTATTACGTTCTCAATTCTTGTTAATAGGGCAACAGACTTTTCCTGGAGGTAGTGTTCTGAGGTTGTAAATTAGAGTGGAATGTGCTGGGACAAGCCCCCAGAAGTTTATGTCTCCTTACTAAGGTTTCTTTTTTAAATTTAATTTCTATTTCTTATTGGAGGAAATTTGATTAGAGTGTTTTCATTGTCTGGCTGTACAGAATCTGCTCAATGATTCATACATATGTCAGTTCATCTTCAGATGCTGTTACCATGTGTTTGTTTACAGAATGTATATTTTGAAGGTATAGGAGATTATATAATTCATATAGTTTATATGTTATATTTATATACATTTAACATACATTAGTATATGTATGTTAACCCCATAGTCCTAATTTACCCATCTTCCCACCTTTCATTTTGGCTAACCTTTAGTTTATTTGATAAGTCTGTGAGTGTCTTTTTCTGTGGAAATATGTTCATTGGTAGCAATCTTAGGATAACACGCATAAATGATATCACAGGATATTTGTCATACCCTTCTTACTTACTTAACGTTATTGGATTATTTCTAGGCTCAACTGTAGTCCTGAAAACGGCATTGTTCATTTTTTTCCCGAGGCTACTATTCCATTCTGTCTATATACCACTTCTTCTTTGTCCATTCATCTGTTTATGGACCTTTTTTTGCTTCCATGTCTTGGCTATTTTAGTATTGCTGCAGTGCACATTTGCCTGCCTCTGTCTTTCTGATTCTGGTGGTCTTAGTTTATAGGCTCAAAAGGTACCCTTTCGCATCATATGGTAGCTCAATTTTTACCTTGTAAAGCAGCTCCATTCAGTTTTTGTTAGTGCTGTTACCACTTTACATCCCACCAGCATCTAGGAGTTACACAGTTCTCTAAAACCCCTTCAGCATTTATAGTTTGTAGACTTTTTGCTGATGGTCATGACTGGTGTGAGCTGAAACCTTTTTGAATTTGAATTTGCATGTGGCTAATAATTCCTTATACTGAGCTTTAGGCATGTCCTTTTTTTTCTTTTCCTTTTTTTAAAAGAGTGAGTACAACTTCCCTCCTCTTTTTGACTTCCTGAAAAATTTCTCATGTGTTGAATTTTCTTGCCTATTCCCTACCCCAGGGCATGTTTTGAGGGCCTGTGTCATTTACAGCGCTGCAGTCCTTGTGACTATATAAACAACCATTGGCACTGGGTTTAAAGCTGCTGTTGTGGGAAACAGCCACAAGGCGGCAGCATTATTACGTTCTCAACTCTTGTTACTAGGGCAACAGACTCTTCCTGGAGGTAGTGTTCCAAGGTTTTAAATTAGAGTGGAATGTGCTGGGACAAACCCCCAGAAGTTTATGTCTCCTTACTTATGTTTGTTTTTTAAATTTAATTTCTATTTCTTATCGGAGTAAATTTGATTAGAGTGTTTTGATTGTCTGGCTGTACAGAATCTGCTCAATGATTCATACGTATGTCTGTTCATCTTCGGATCCTGTTAGCATGTATGTGATTACAAAATGTATATTTTGAAGGTATTGGTGATTATATAATTCATATAGTTTATCTGTTATATGTTTATATACATTTAACATACATTAGTATATGTATGTTAACCCCATAGTCCTAATTTACCCATCCTCCCACCTTTCATTTTGGCTAACCATTAGTTTATTTGATAAGTCTGTGAGTGTCTTTTTCTGTGGAAATATGTTCATTGGTAGCAATCTTAGGATAACATGCATAAATGATATCACAGGATATTTGTCATACCCTTTTTACTTACTTAACGTTATATGATTATTTCTAGGCTCAAGTGTAGGCCTGAAAACGGCATTGTTCATTTTTTTCCCGAGGCTACTATTCCATTCTGTCTATATACCACTTCATCTTTGTCCATTCATCTGTTTATGGACCTTTTTTTGCTTCCATGTCTTGGCTATTTCAGTATTGCTGCAGTGCACATTTGCCTGCCTCTGTCTTTCTGATTCTGGTGGTCTTAGTTTATAGGCCCAAAAGTTGCCCTGCTGCATCATATGGTAGCTCAATTTTTACCTTTTCAAGCAGCTCCATTCAGTTTTTGTTAGTGCTGTTACCACTTTAAATCCCAGCAGCAGCTAGAAGGTACACAGTTCTCTAAAACCCCTTCAGCATTTATAGTTTGTAGACGTTTTGCTGATGGTCCTGACTGGTGTGAGCTGAAACCTTTTCAAATTTGAATTTGCATGTGGCTAATAATTCCTTATACTGAGCTTTACGCATGTCCTTTTTTTCCTTTTCCTTTTTTTTTTAAAGAGTGAGTACAACTTCCCTCCTCTGATTGATTTCTTGAAAAACTTCTCATGTGTTGAATTTTCTTGCCTATTCCCTACCCCAGGGCATTGTTGAGGGCCTGTGTCATTTACAGCCCTGCAGTCCTTGTGACTATATAAGCAACCATTGGCACTGGGTTTAAAGCTGCTCTTGTGGGAAACAGCCACAAGGCGGCAGCATTATTACGTTCTCAACTCTTGTGACTTTGGCAACAGAGTCTTCCTGGAGGTAGGGTTCCGAGGTTGTAAATTAGAGTGGAATGTGCTGGGACAAGCCGCAGAAGTTTATGTCTCCTTACTTATGTTTGTTTTTTAAATATAATTTCTATTTCTTATCGGGGTAAATTTATAAATTTTTTTTTTTAGAAATTCACGTTCTTTTATTTATTTATTTATTTATGACTGTGTTGAGTCTTCGGTTCTGTGCGAGGGCTTTCTCTAGTTGCGGCAAGTGGGGACCACTCTTCATCGCGGTGCGTGGGCCTCTCACCATCGCGGCCTCTCTTGTTGCGGAGCACAGGCTCCAGACGCGCAGGCTCAGTAATTGTGGCTCACGGGCCCAGTTGCTCCGTGGCATGTGGGATCTTCCCAGACCAGGGCTCGAACCCGTGTCCCCTGCATTGGCAGGCAGATTCTCAACCACTGCGCCACCAGGGAAGCCCTCGGGGTAAATTTGATTGGAGTGTTTTGATTGTCTGGCTGTACAGAATCTGCTTAATGATTCCTACATATGTCTGTTCATCTTCGGATCCTGTTACCATGTATGTCATCACAGAATGTATATTTTAAAGGTATTCGTGATTATATAATTCATAAAGTTTATCTGTTATATGTTTATATACATTTAACATACATTAGTATATGTATGTTAACCCCATAGTCCTAATTTACCCATCCTCCCACCTTTCATTTTGGCTAACCATTAGTTTATTTGATAAGTCTGTGAGTGTCTTTTTCTGTGGAAATATGTTCATTGGTAGCAATCTTAGGATAACATGCATAAATGATATCACAGGATATTTGTCATACCCTTTTTACTTACTTAACGTTATATGATTATTTCTAGGCTCAACTGTAGTCCTGAAAACGGCATTGTTCATTTTTTTCCCGAGGCTACTATTCCATTCTGTCTATATACCACTTCTTCTTTGTCCATTCATTTGTTTATGGACCTTTTTTTGCTTCCATGTCTTGGCTATTTCAATATTGTTTCAGTGCACATTTGCCTGCATCTGTCTTTCCGATTCTGGTGGTCTTAGGTTATAGGCCCAAAGGTGCCCTGCCGCATCATATGGTAGCTCAATTTTTACCTCTTCAAGCAGCTCGATTCAGTTTGCGTTAGTGCTGTTACCACTTTACATCCCACCAGCAGCTAGAAAGTACACAGTTCTCTAAAACCCCTTCAGCATTTATCGTTTGTAGACTTTTTGCTGATGGTCATGACCGGTGTGAGCTGCACCCTTTTTGACTTTGAATTTGCATGTGGCTAATAATTCCTTATACTGAGCTTTAGGCATGTCCTTTTTTTCTTTTCCTTTTTTTTTAAAGAGTGAGTACAACTTCCCTCCTCTGATTGACTTCTTGAAAAAATTCTCATGTGTTGAATTTTCTTGCCTATTCCCTACCCCAGGGCATTTTTGAGGGCGTGTGTCATTTACAGCCCTGCAGTCCTTGTGACTATATAAGCAACCATTAGCACTGGGTTTAAAGCTGCTGTTGTGGGAAACAGCCACAAGGCGGCAGCATTATTACGTTCTCAACTCTTGTTAGTAGTGCAACAGAGTCTTCCTGTAGGTCGTGTTCCCAGGTTGTAAATTAGAGCGGAATGTACTGAGACAAGCCCCCAGAAGTTTATGTCTCCTTACTTATGTTTGTTTTTTAAGTTTAAATTCTATTTCTTATCAGAGTAAATTTGATTAGAGTGTTTTGATTGTCTGGCTGTACAGAATCTGCTCAATGATTCATGCATATGTCTGTTCATCTTGGGATCCTGTTACCATGTATGTGATTACAAAATGTATATTTTAAAGGTCTTGGTGATTATATAATACATATAGTTTATCTGTTATATGTTTGTATACATTTAACATACATTAGTATATGTATGTTAACCCCATAGTCCTAATTTACCCATCCTCCCACCTTTCATTTTGGCTAACCATTAGTTTATTTGATAAGTCTGTGAGTGTCTTTTTCTGTGGAAATATGTTCATTGGTAGCAATCTTAGGATAACATGTATAAATGATATCATAGGATATTTGTCATACCCTTTTGACTTACTTAACCTTATATGATTATTTCTAGGCTCCACTGTAGTCGTAAAAACGGCATTGTTCATTTTTTTCGCGAAGCTACTATTCCATATGGTACATTTACCACTTCGTCTTTGTCCATTCATCTGTTTATGGACAGTTTTTTTCCTTCCATTTCTTGGCTATTTCAATATTGTTTCAGTGCACATTTGCCTGCATCTGTCTTTCCGATTCTGGTGGTCTTAGGTTATAGGCCCAAAGGTGCCCTGCCGCATCATATGGTAGCTCAATTTTTACCTCTTCAAGCAGCTCGATTCAGTTTGCGTTAGTGCTGTTACCACTTTACATCCCACCAGCAGCTAGAAAGTACATAGTTCTCTAAAACCCCTTCAGCATTTATTGTTTGTAGACTTTTTGCTGATGGTCATGACCGGTGTGAGCTGCACCCTTTTTGACTTTGAATTTGCATGTGGCTAATAATTCCTTATACTGAGCTTTACGCATGTCCTTTTTTTTCTTTTCCTTTTTTTTAAAGAGTGAGTACAACTTCCCTCCTCGTATTGATTTCTTGGAAAATTTCTCATGTCTTGAATTTTCTTGCCTATTCCCTACGCCAGGGGATGTTTTGAGGGCCTGTGTCATTTACAGCCCTGCAGTCCTTGTGACTATATAAGCAACCATTGGCACTGGGTTTAAAGTTGCTCTTGTGGGAAACAGCCACAAGGCGGCAGCATTATTACGTTCTCAACTCTTGTGACTTTGGCAACAGAGTCTTCCTGGAGGTAGGGTTCCGAGGTTGTAAATTAGAGTGGAATGTGCTTGAACATGCCCCCAGAAGTTTATGTCTCCTTACTTATGTTTGTTTTTTAAATATAATTTCTATTTCTTATCGGGGTAAATTTGATTGGAGTGTTTTGATTGTCTGGCTGTACAGAATCTGCTTAATGATTCCTACATATGTCTGTTCATCTTTGGATCCTGTTACCATGTATATGATCACAGAATGTATATTTTAAAGGTATTCGTGATTATATAATTCATAAAGTTTATCTGTTATATGTTTATATACATTTAACATACATTAGTATATGTATGTTAACCCCATAGTCCTAATTTACCCATCCTCCCACCTTTCATTTTGGCTAACCATTAGTTTATTTGATAAGTCTGTGAGTGTCTTTTTCTGTGGAAATATGTTCATTGGTAGCAATCTTAGGATAACATGTATAAATGATATCATAGGATATTTGTCATACCCTTTTGACTTACTTAACCTTATATGATTATTTCTAGGCTCCACTGTAGTTGTAAACACGGCATTGTTCATTTTTTCGCGAAGCTACTATTCCATATGGTACATTTACCACTTCGTCTTTGTCCATTCATCTGTTTATGGACATTTTTTTTCCTTCCATGTCTTGGCTATTTCAATATTGTTTCAGTGCACATTTGCCTGCATCTGTCTTTCCGATTCTGGTGGTCTTAGGTTATAGGCCCAAAGGTGCCCTGCCGCATCATATGGTAGCTCAATTTTTACCTCTTCAAGCAGCTCGATTCAGTTTGCGTTAGTGCTGTTACCACTTTACATCCCACCAGCAGCTAGAAAGTACACAGTTCTCTAAAACCCCTTCAGCATTTATCGTTTGTAGTCTTTTTGCTGATGGTCATGACCGGTGTGAGCTGCACCCTTTTTGACTTTGAATTTGCATGTGGCTAATAATTCCTTATACTGAGCTTTAGGCATGTCCTTTTTTTCTTTTCCTTTTTTTTTAAAGAGTGAGTACAACTTCCCTCCTCTGATTGACTTCTTGAAAAAATTCTCATGTGTTGAATTTTCTTGCCTATTCCCTACCCCAGGGCATTTTTGAGGGCGTGTGTCATTTACAGCCCTGCAGTCCTTGTGACTCTATAAGCAACCATTAGCACTGGGTTTAAAGCTGCTGTTGTGGGAAACAGCCACAAGGCGGCAGCATTATTACGTTCTCAACTCTTGTTAGTAGTGCAACAGAGTCTTCCTGGAGGTCGTGTTCCGAGGTTGTAAATTAGAGTGGAATGTGCTGGGACAAGCCCCCAGAAGTTTATGTCTCCTTACTTATGTTTGTTTTTTAAGTTTAAATTCTATTTCTTATCGGAGTAAATTTGATTAGAGTGTTTTGATTGTCTGGCTGTACAGAATGTGCTCAAAGAGTCACACATATATCTGATCATCTTTGGATCCTGTTACCATGTATGAGATTACACACGGTATATTTTGAAGGTATTGGTGATTATATAATTCATATAGTTTATATGTTATATGTTTATATACATTAAACATACATTAGTATATGTATGTTAACCCCATAGTCCTAATTTACCCTTCTTCCCAACTTTCATTTTGGCTAACCTTTAGTTTATTTGATAAGTCTGTGAGTGTCTTTTTTCTGTGGAAATGTGTTCATTGGTAGCAATCTTAGGATAACATGAATAAATGATATCATAGGATATTTCTCATACCTTTTTGACTTACTTATCCTTATATGATTATTTCTAGGCTCAACTATAGTCCTGAAAACGGCATGGTTCATTTATTTCCCGAGGCTACTATTCTATTTGGTACGTATACCACTTCTTCTTTGTCCATTCATCTGTTTATGAACCTTTTTTCTGCTTCCATGTCTTGGCTATTTCAGTATTGCTGCAGTGCTCATTTGTCTGCCTGTGTGTTTTCGATTCTGGTGGTCTTAGGTTATAGGCCCAAAAGTTGCCCTGCCGCATCATATGGTAGCCCAATTTTTACCTTTTCAAGCAGCTCCATTCAGTTTTCGTTAGTGCTTTTACCACTTTACATCCCACCAGCAGCTAGAAGGTACACAGTTCTCTAAAACCCCTTCAGCATTTATAATTTGTAGACTTTTTGCTGATGGAAATGACTGGTGTTAGCTGAAACCTTTTTGAATTTGAATTTGCCTGTGGCTAATAATTCCTTATACTGTGCTTTAGGCATGTCCCTTTTTTCTTTTCCTTTTTTTTAAAGAGTGAGTACAACTTCCCTCCTGTTATTGACTTCTTGAAAAATTTCTCATGTGTTGAATTTTCTTTCCTATTCCCTACCCCAGGGCATTTTTGAGGGCGTGAGTCATTTACAGCCCTGCAGTCCTTGTGACTATATAAGCAACCATCGGCACTGGGTTTAAAGCTGCTGTTGTGGGAAACAGCCACAAGGCAGCAGCATTATTACGTTCTCATCTCTTGTTAATAGGGCAACAGACTTTTCCTGGAGGTAGTGTTCTGAGGTTGTAAATTAGAGTGGAATGTGCTGGGACAAGCCCCCAGAAGTTTATGTCTCCTTACTAAGGTTTCTTTTTTAAATTTAATTTCTATTTCTTATTGGAGGAAATTTGATTAGAGTGTTTTCATTGTCTGGCTGTACAGAATCTGCTCAATGATTCATACATATGTCAGTTCATCTTCAGATGCTGTTACCATGTGTTTGTTTACAGAATGTATATTTTGAAGGTATAGGAGATTATATAATTCATATAGTTTATATGTTATATTTATATACATTTAACATACATTAGTATATGTATGTTAACCCCATAGTCCTAATTTACCCATCTTCCCACCTTTCATTTTGGCTAACCTTTAGTTTATTTGATAAGTCTGTGAGTGTCTTTTTCTGTGGAAATATGTTCATTGGTAGCAATCTTAGGATAACATGCATAAATGATATCACAGGATATTTGTCATACCCTTCTTACTTACTTAACGTTATAGGATTATTTCTAGGCTCAACTGTAGTCCTGAAAACGGCATTGTTCATTTTTTTCCCGAGGCTACTATTCCATTCTGTCTATATACCACTTCTTCTTTGTCCATTCATCTGTTTATGGACCTTTTTTTGTTTCCATGTCTTGGCTATTTTAGTTTTGCTGCAGTGCACATTTGCCTGCCTCTGTCTTTCTGATTCTGGTGGTCTTAGTTTATAGGCTCAAAAGGTACCCTTTCGCATCATATGGTAGCTCAATTTTTACCTTGTAAAGCAGCTCCATTCAGTTTTTGTTAGTGCTGTTACCACTTTACATCCCACCAGCATCTAGGAGTTACACAGTTCTCTAAAACCCCTTCAGCATTTATAGTTTGTAGACTTTTTGCTGATGGTCATGACTGGTGTGAGCTGAAACCTTTTTGAATTTGAATTTGCATGTGGCTAATAATTCCTTATACTGAGCTTTAGGCATGTCCTTTTTTTTCTTTTCCTTTTTTTAAAAGAGTGAGTACAACTTCCCTCCTCTTTTTGACTTCCTGAAAAATTTCTCATGTGTTGAATTTTCTTGCCTATTCCCTACCCCAGGGCATGTTTTGAGGGCCTGTGTCATTTACAGCGCTGCAGTCCTTGTGACTATATAAACAACCATTGGCACTGGGTTTAAAGCTGCTGTTGTGGGAAACAGCCACAAGGCGGCAGCATTATTACGTTCTCAACTCTTGTTACTAGGGCAACAGACTCTTCCTGGAGGTAGTGTTCCAAGGTTTTAAATTAGAGTGGAATGTGCTGGGACAAACCCCCAGAAGTTTATGTCTCCTTACTTATGTTTGTTTTTTAAATTTAATTTCTATTTCTTATCGGAGTAAATTTGATTAGAGTGTTTTGATTGTCTGGCTGTACAGAATCTGCTCAATGATTCATACGTATGTCTGTTCATCTTCGGATCCTGTTAGCATGTATGTGATTACAAAATGTATATTTTGAAGGTATTGGTGATTATATAATTCATATAGTTTATCTGTTATATGTTTATATACATTTAACATACATTAGTATATGTATGTTAACCCCATAGTCCTAATTTACCCATCCTCCCACCTTTCATTTTGGCTAACCATTAGTTTATTTCATAAGTCTGTGAGTGTCTTTTTCTGTGGAAATATGTTCATTGGTAGCAATCTTAGGATAACATGCATAAATGATATCACAGGATATTTGTCATACCCTTTTTACTTACTTAACGTTATATGATTATTTCTAGGCTCAAGTGTAGGCCTGAAAACGGCATTGTTCATTTTTTTCCCGAGGCTACTATTCCATTCTGTCTATATACCACTTCATCTTTGTCCATTCATCTGTTTATGGACCTTTTTTTGCTTCCATGTCTTGGCTATTTCAGTATTGCTGCAGTGCACATTTGCCTGCCTCTGTCTTTCTGATTCTGGTGGTCTTAGTTTATAGGCCCAAAAGTTGCCCTGCTGCATCATATGGTAGCTCAATTTTTACCTTTTCAAGCAGCTCCATTCAGTTTTTGTTAGTGCTGTTACCACTTTAAATCCCAGCAGCAGCTAGAAGGTACACAGTTCTCTAAAACCCCTTCAGCATTTATAGTTTGTAGACTTTTTGCTGATGGTCCTGACTGGTGTGAGCTGAAACCTTTTCGAATTTGAATTTGCATGTGGCTAATAATTCCTTATACTGAGCTTTACGCATGTCCTTTTTTTCCTTTTCCTTTTTTTTTTAAAGAGTGAGTACAACTTCCCTCCTCTGATTGATTTCTTGAAAAACTTCTCATGTGTTGAATTTTCTTGCCTATTCCCTACCCCAGGGCATTGTTGAGGGCCTGTGTCATTTACAGCCCTGCAGTCCTTGTGACTATATAAGCAACCATTGGCACTGGGTTTAAAGCTGCTCTTGTGGGAAACAGCCACAAGGCGGCAGCATTATTACGTTCTCAACTCTTGTGACTTTGGCAACAGAGTCTTCCTGGAGGTAGGGTTCCGAGGTTGTAAATTAGAGTGGAATGTGCTGGGACAAGCCGCAGAAGTTTATGTCTCCTTACTTATGTTTGTTTTTTAAATATAATTTCTATTTCTTATCGGGGTAAATTTGATTGGAGTGTTTTGATTGTCTGGCTGTACAGAATCTGCTTAATGATTCCTACATATGTCTGTTCATCTTCGGATCCTGTTACCATGTATGTCATCACAGAATGTATATTTTAAAGGTATTCGTGATTATATAATTCATAAAGTTTATCTGTTATATGTTTATATACATTTAACATACATTAGTATATGTATGTTAACCCCATAGTCCTAATTTACCCATCCTCCCACCTTTCATTTTGGCTAACCATTAGTTTATTTGATAAGTCTGTGAGTGTCTTTTTCTGTGGAAATATGTTCATTGGTAGCAATCTTAGGATAACATGCATAAATGATATCACAGGATATTTGTCATACCCTTTTTACTTACTTAACGTTATATGATTATTTCTAGGCTCAACTGTACTCCTGAAAACGGCATTGTTCATTTTTTTCCCGAGGCTACTATTCCATTCTGTCTATATACCACTTCTTCTTTGTCCATTCATTTGTTTATGGACCTTTTTTTGCTTCCATGTCTTGGCTATTTCAATATTGTTTCAGTGCACATTTGCCTGCATCTGTCTTTCCGATTCTGGTGGTCTTAGGTTATAGGCCCAAAGGTGCCCTGCCGCATCATATGGTAGCTCAATTTTTACCTCTTCAAGCAGCTCGATTCAGTTTGCGTTAGTGCTGTTACCACTTTACATCCCACCAGCAGCTAGAAAGTACACAGTTCTCTAAAACCCCTTCAGCATTTATCGTTTGTAGACTTTTTGCTGATGGTCATGACCGGTGTGAGCTGCACCCTTTTTGACTTTGAATTTGCATGTGGCTAATAATTCCTTATACTGAGCTTTAGGCATGTCCTTTTTTTCTTTTCCTTTTTTTTTAAAGAGTGAGTACAACTTCCCTCCTCTGATTGACTTCTTGAAAAAATTCTCATGTGTTGAATTTTCTTGCCTATTCCCTACCCCAGGGCATTTTTGAGGGCGTGTGTCATTTACAGCCCTGCAGTCCTTGTGACTATATAAGCAACCATTAGCACTGGGTTTAAAGCTGCTGTTGTGGGAAACAGCCACAAGGCGGCAGCATTATTACGTTCTCAACTCTTGTTAGTAGTGCAACAGAGTCTTCCTGTAGGTCGTGTTCCGAGGTTGTAAATTAGAGTGGAATGTGCTGGGACAAGCCCCCAGAAGTTTATGTCTCCTTACTTATGTTTGTTTTTTAAGTTTAAATTCTATTTCTTATCGGAGTAAATTTGATTAGAGTGTTTTGATTGTCTGGCTGTACAGAATCTGCTCAATGATTCATGCATATGTCTGTTCATCTTCGGATCCTGTTACCATGTATGTGATTACAAAATGTATATTTTAAAGGTCTTGGTGATTATATAATACATATAGTTTATCTGTTATATGTTTATATACATTTAACATACATTAGTATATGTATGTTAACCCCATAGTCCTAATTTACCCATCCTCCCACCTTTCATTTTGGCTAACCATTAGTTTATTTGATAAGTCTGTGAGTGTCTTTTTCTGTGGAAATATGTTCATTGGTAGCAATCTTAGGATAACATGCATAAATGATATCACAGGATATTTGTCATACCCTTTTTACTTACTTAACGTTATATGATTATTTCTAGCCTCAACTGTAGTCCTGAAAACGGCATTGTTCATTTTTTTCCCGAGGCTACTATTCCATTCTGTCTATATACCACTTCTTCTTTGTCCATTCATTTGTTTATGGACCTTTTTTTGCTTCCATGTCTTGGCTATTTCAATATTGTTTCAGTGCACATTTGCCTGCATCTGTCTTTCCGATTCTGGTGGTCTTAGGTTATAGGCCCAAAGGTGCCCTGCCGCATCATATGGTAGCTCAATTTTTACCTCTTCAAGCAGCTCGATTCAGTTTGCGTTAGTGCCGTTACCACTTTACATCCCACCAGCAGCTAGAAAGTACACAGTTCTCTAAAACCCCTTCAGCATTTATCGTTTGTAGACTTTTTGCTGATGGTCATGACCGGTGTGAGCTGCACCCTTTTTGACTTTGAATTTGCATGTGGCTAATAATTCCTTATACTGAGCTTTAGGCATGTCCTTTTTTTCTTTTCCTTTTTTTTTAAAGAGTGAGTACAACTTCCCTCCTCTGATTGACTTCTTGAAAAAATTCTCATGTGTTGAATTTTCTTGCCTATTCCCTACCCCAGGGCATTTTTGAGGGCGTGTGTCATTTACAGCCCTGCAGTCCTTGTGACTATATAAGCAACCATTAGCACTGGGTTTAAAGCTGCTGTTGTGGGAAACAGCCACAAGGCGGCAGCATTATTACGTTCTCAACTCTTGTTAGTAGTGCAACAGAGTCTTCCTGTAGGTCGTGTTCCGAGGTTGTAAATTAGAGTGGAATGTGCTGGGACAAGCCCCCAGAAGTTTATGTCTCCTTACTTATGTTTGTTTTTTAAGTTTAAATTCTATTTCTTATCGGAGTAAATTTGATTAGAGTGTTTTGATTGTCTGGCTGTACAGAATCTGCTCAATGATTCATGCATATGTCTGTTCATCTTCGGATCCTGTTACCATGTATGTGATTACAAAATGTATATTTTAAAGGTCTTGGTGATTATATAATACATATAGTTTATCTGTTATATGTTTATATACATTTAACATACATTAGTATATGTATGTTAACCCCATAGTCCTAATTTACCCATCCTCCCACCTTTCATTTTGGCTAACCATTAGTTTATTTGATAAGTCTGTGAGTGTCTTTTTCTGTGGAAATATGTTCATTGGTAGCAATCTTAGGATAACATGCATAAATGATATCACAGGATATTTGTCATACCCTTTTTACTTACTTAACGTTATATGATTATTTCTAGGCTCAAGTGTAGGCCTGAAAACGGCATTGTTCATTTTTTTCCCGAGGCTACTATTCCATTCTGTCTATAAACCACTTCATCTTTGTCCATTCATCTGTTTATGGACCTTTTTTTGCTTCCATGTCTTGGCTATTTCAGTATTGCTGCAGTGCACATTTGCCTGCCTCTGTCTTTCTGATTCTGGTGGTCTTAGTTTATAGGCCCAAAAGTTGCCCTGCTGCATCATATGGTAGCTCAATTTTTACCTTTTCAAGCAGCTCCATTCAGTTTTTGTTAGTGCTGTTACCACTTTAAATCCCAGCAGCAGCTAGAAGGTACACAGTTCTCTAAAACCCCTTCAGCATTTATAGTTTGTAGACTTTTTGCTGATGGTCCTGACTGGTGTGAGCTGAAACCTTTTCGAATTTGAATTTGCATGTGGCTAATAATTCCTTATACTGAGCTTTACGCATGTCCTTTTTTTCCTTTTCCTTTTTTTTTTAAAGAGTGAGTACAACTTCCCTCCTCTGATTGATTTCTTGAAAAACTTCTCATGTGTTGAATTTTCTTGCCTATTCCCTACCCCAGGGCATTGTTGAGGGCCTGTGTCATTTACAGCCCTGCAGTCCTTGTGACTATATAAGCAACCATTGGCACTGGGTTTAAAGCTGCTCTTGTGGGAAACAGCCACAAGGCGGCAGCATTATTACGTTCTCAACTCTTGTGACTTTGGCAACAGAGTCTTCCTGGAGGTAGGGTTCCGAGGTTGTAAATTAGAGTGGAATGTGCTGGGACAAGCCGCAGAAGTTTATGTCTCCTTACTTATGTTTGTTTTTTAAATATAATTTCTATTTCTTATCGGGGTAAATTTGATTGGAGTGTTTTGATTGTCTGGCTGTACAGAATCTGCTTAATGATTCCTACATATGTCTGTTCATCTTCGGATCCTGTTACCATGTATGTCATCACAGAATGTATATTTTAAAGGTATTCGTGATTATATAATTCATAAAGTTTATCTGTTATATGTTTATATACATTTAACATACATTAGTATATGTATGTTAACCCCATAGTCCTAATTTACCCATCCTCCCACCTTTCATTTTGGCTAACCATTAGTTTATTTGATAAGTCTGTGAGTGTCTTTTTCTGTGGAAATATGTTCATTGGTAGCAATCTTAGGATAACATGCATAAATGATATCACAGGATATTTGTCATACCCTTTTTACTTACTTAACGTTATATGATTATTTCTAGGCTCAACTGTACTCCTGAAAACGGCATTGTTCATTTTTTTCCCGAGGCTACTATTCCATTCTGTCTATATACCACTTCTTCTTTGTCCATTCATTTGTTTATGGACCTTTTTTTGCTTCCATGTCTTGGCTATTTCAATATTGTTTCAGTGCACATTTGCCTGCATCTGTCTTTCCGATTCTGGTGGTCTTAGGTTATAGGCCCAAAGGTGCCCTGCCGCATCATATGGTAGCTCAATTTTTACCTCTTCAAGCAGCTCGATTCAGTTTGCGTTAGTGCTGTTACCACTTTACATCCCACCAGCAGCTAGAAAGTACACAGTTCTCTAAAACCCCTTCAGCATTTATCGTTTGTAGACTTTTTGCTGATGGTCATGACCGGTGTGAGCTGCACCCTTTTTGACTTTGAATTTGCATGTGGCTAATAATTCCTTATACTGAGCTTTAGGCATGTCCTTTTTTTCTTTTCCTTTTTTTTTAAAGAGTGAGTACAACTTCCCTCCTCTGATTGACTTCTTGAAAAAATTCTCATGTGTTGAATTTTCTTGCCTATTCCCTACCCCAGGGCATTTTTGAGGGCGTGTGTCATTTACAGCCCTGCAGTCCTTGTGACTATATAAGCAACCATTAGCACTGGGTTTAAAGCTGCTGTTGTGGGAAACAGCCACAAGGCGGCAGCATTATTACGTTCTCAACTCTTGTTAGTAGTGCAACAGAGTCTTCCTGTAGGTCGTGTTCCGAGGTTGTAAATTAGAGTGGAATGTGCTGGGACAAGCCCCCAGAAGTTTATGTCTCCTTACTTATGTTTGTTTTTTAAGTTTAAATTCTATTTCTTATCGGAGTAAATTTGATTAGAGTGTTTTGATTGTCTGGCTGTACAGAATCTGCTCAATGATTCATGCATATGTCTGTTCATCTTCGGATCCTGTTACCATGTATGTGATTACAAAATGTATATTTTAAAGGTCTTGGTGATTATATAATACATATAGTTTATCTGTTATATGTTTATATACATTTAACATACATTAGTATATGTATGTTAACCCCATAGTCCTAATTTACCCATCCTCCCACCTTTCATTTTGGCTAACCATTAGTTTATTTGATAAGTCTGTGAGTGTCTTTTTCTGTGGAAATATGTTCATTGGTAGCAATCTTAGGATAACATGCATAAATGATATCACAGGATATTTGTCATACCCTTTTTACTTACTTAACGTTATATGATTATTTCTAGCCTCAACTGTAGTCCTGAAAACGGCATTGTTCATTTTTTTCCCGAGGCTACTATTCCATTCTGTCTATATACCACTTCTTCTTTGTCCATTCATTTGTTTATGGACCTTTTTTTGCTTCCATGTCTTGGCTATTTCAATATTGTTTCAGTGCACATTTGCCTGCATCTGTCTTTCCGATTCTGGTGGTCTTAGGTTATAGGCCCAAAGGTGCCCTGCCGCATCATATGGTAGCTCAATTTTTACCTCTTCAAGCAGCTCGATTCAGTTTGCGTTAGTGCCGTTACCACTTTACATCCCACCAGCAGCTAGAAAGTACACAGTTCTCTAAAACCCCTTCAGCATTTATCGTTTGTAGACTTTTTGCTGATGGTCATGACCGGTGTGAGCTGCACCCTTTTTGACTTTGAATTTGCATGTGGCTAATAATTCCTTATACTGAGCTTTAGGCATGTCCTTTTTTTCTTTTCCTTTTTTTTTAAAGAGTGAGTACAACTTCCCTCCTCTGATTGACTTCTTGAAAAAATTCTCATGTGTTGAATTTTCTTGCCTATTCCCTACCCCAGGGCATTTTTGAGGGCGTGTGTCATTTACAGCCCTGCAGTCCTTGTGACTATATAAGCAACCATTAGCACTGGGTTTAAAGCTGCTGTTGTGGGAAACAGCCACAAGGCGGCAGCATTATTACGTTCTCAACTCTTGTTAGTAGTGCAACAGAGTCTTCCTGTAGGTCGTGTTCCGAGGTTGTAAATTAGAGTGGAATGTGCTGGGACAAGCCCCCAGAAGTTTATGTCTCCTTACTTATGTTTGTTTTTTAAGTTTAAATTCTATTTCTTATCGGAGTAAATTTGATTAGAGTGTTTTGATTGTCTGGCTGTACAGAATCTGCTCAATGATTCATGCATATGTCTGTTCATCTTCGGATCCTGTTACCATGTATGTGATTACAAAATGTATATTTTAAAGGTCTTGGTGATTATATAATACATATAGTTTATCTGTTATATGTTTATATACATTTAACATACATTAGTATATGTATGTTAACCCCATAGTCCTAATTTACCCATCCTCCCACCTTTCATTTTGGCTAACCATTAGTTTATTTGATAAGTCTGTGAGTGTCTTTTTCTGTGGAAATATGTTCATTGGTAGCAATCTTAGGATAACATGCATAAATGATATCACAGGATATTTGTCATACCCTTTTTACTTACTTAACGTTATATGATTATTTCTAGGCTCAAGTGTAGGCCTGAAAACGGCATTGTTCATTTTTTTCCCGAGGCTACTATTCCATTCTGTCTATATACCACTTCATCTTTGTCCATTCATCTGTTTATGGACCTTTTTTTGCTTCCATGTCTTGGCTATTTCAGTATTGCTGCAGTGCACATTTGCCTGCCTCTGTCTTTCTGATTCTGGTGGTCTTAGTTTATAGGCCCAAAAGTTGCCCTGCTGCATCATATGGTAGCTCAATTTTTACCTTTTCAAGCAGCTCCATTCAGTTTTTGTTAGTGCTGTTACCACTTTAAATCCCAGCAGCAGCTAGAAGGTACACAGTTCTCTAAAACCCCTTCAGCATTTATAGTTTGTAGACTTTTTGCTGATGGTCCTGACTGGTGTGAGCTGAAACCTTTTCGAATTTGAATTTGCATGTGGCTAATAATTCCTTATACTGAGCTTTACGCATGTCCTTTTTTTCCTTTTCCTTTTTTTTTTAAAGAGTGAGTACAACTTCCCTCCTCTGATTGATTTCTTGAAAAACTTCTCATGTGTTGAATTTTCTTGCCTATTCCCTACCCCAGGGCATTGTTGAGGGCCTGTGTCATTTACAGCCCTGCAGTCCTTGTGACTATATAAGCAACCATTGGCACTGGGTTTAAAGCTGCTCTTGTGGGAAACAGCCACAAGGCGGCAGCATTATTACGTTCTCAACTCTTGTGACTTTGGCAACAGAGTCTTCCTGGAGGTAGGGTTCCGAGGTTGTAAATTAGAGTGGAATGTGCTGGGACAAGCCGCAGAAGTTTATGTCTCCTTACTTATGTTTGTTTTTTAAATATAATTTCTATTTCTTATCGGGGTAAATTTGATTGGAGTGTTTTGATTGTCTGGCTGTACAGAATCTGCTTAATGATTCCTACATATGTCTGTTCATCTTCGGATCCTGTTACCATGTATGTCATCACAGAATGTATATTTTAAAGGTATTCGTGATTATATAATTCATAAAGTTTATCTGTTATATGTTTATATACATTTAACATACATTAGTATATGTATGTTAACCCCATAGTCCTAATTTACCCATCCTCCCACCTTTCATTTTGGCTAACCATTAGTTTATTTGATAAGTCTGTGAGTGTCTTTTTCTGTGGAAATATGTTCATTGGTAGCAATCTTAGGATAACATGCATAAATGATATCACAGGATATTTGTCATACCCTTTTTACTTACTTAACGTTATATGATTATTTCTAGCCTCAACTGTAGTCCTGAAAACGGCATTGTTCATTTTTTTCCCGAGGCTACTATTCCATTCTGTCTATATACCACTTCTTCTTTGTCCATTCATTTGTTTATGGACCTTTTTTTGCTTCCATGTCTTGGCTATTTCAATATTGTTTCAGTGCACATTTGCCTGCATCTGTCTTTCCGATTCTGGTGGTCTTAGGTTATAGGCCCAAAGGTGCCCTGCCGCATCATATGGTAGCTCAATTTTTACCTCTTCAAGCAGCTCGATTCAGTTTGCGTTAGTGCTGTTACCACTTTACATCCCACCAGCAGCTAGAAAGTACACAGTTCTCTAAAACCCCTTCAGCATTTATCGTTTGTAGACTTTTTGCTGATGGTCATGACCGGTGTGAGCTGCACCCTTTTTGACTTTGAATTTGCATGTGGCTAATAATTCCTTATACTGAGCTTTAGGCATGTCCTTTTTTTCTTTTCCTTTTTTTTTAAAGAGTGAGTACAACTTCCCTCCTCTGATTGACTTCTTGAAAAAATTCTCATGTGTTGAATTTTCTTGCCTATTCCCTACCCCAGGGCATTTTTGAGGGCGTGTGTCATTTACAGCCCTGCAGTCCTTGTGACTATATAAGCAACCATTAGCACTGGGTTTAAAGCTGCTGTTGTGGGAAACAGCCACAAGGCGGCAGCATTATTACGTTCTCAACTCTTGTTAGTAGTGCAACAGAGTCTTCCTGTAGGTCGTGTTCCGAGGTTGTAAATTAGAGTGGAATGTGCTGGGACAAGCCCCCAGAAGTTTATGTCTCCTTACTTATGTTTGTTTTTTAAGTTTAAATTCTATTTCTTATCGGAGTAAATTTGATTAGAGTGTTTTGATTGTCTGGCTGTACAGAATCTGCTCAATGATTCATGCATATGTCTGTTCATCTTCGGATCCTGTTACCATGTATGTGATTACAAAATGTATATTTTAAAGGTCTTGGTGATTATATAATACATATAGTTTATCTGTTATATGTTTATATACATTTAACATACATTAGTATATGTATGTTAACCCCATAGTCCTAATTTACCCATCCTCCCACCTTTCATTTTGGCTAACCATTAGTTTATTTGATAAGTCTGTGAGTGTCTTTTTCTGTGGAAATATGTTCATTGGTAGCAATCTTAGTATAACATGTATAAATGATATCATAGGATATTTGTCATACCCTTTTGACTTACTTAACCTTATATGATTATTTCTAGGCTCCACTGTAGTTGTAAACACGGCATTGTTAATTTTTTCGCGAAGCTACTATTCCATATGGTACATTTACCACTTCGTCTTTGTCCATTCATCTGTTTATGGACATTTTTTTTCCTTCCATGTCTTGGCTATTTCAATATTGTTTCAGTGCACATTTGCCTGCATCTGTCTTTCCGATTCTGGTGGTCTTAGGTTATAGGCCCAAAGGTGCCCTGCCGCATCATATGGTAGCTCAATTTTTACCTCTTCAAGCAGCTCGATTCAGTTTGCGTTAGTGCTGTTACCACTTTACATCCCACCAGCAGCTAGAAAGTACACAGTTCTCTAAAACCCCTTCAGCATTTATCGTTTGTAGACTTTTTGCTGATGGTCATGACCGGTGTGAGCTGCACCCTTTTTGACTTTGAATTTGCATGTGGCTAATAATTCCTTATACTGAGCTTTAGGCATGTCCTTTTTTTCTTTTCCTTTTTTTTTAAAGAGTGAGTACAACTTCCCTCCTCTGATTGACTTCTTGAAAAAATTCTCATGTGTTGAATTTTCTTGCCTATTCCCTACCCCAGGGCATTTTTGAGGGCGTGTGTCATTTACAGCCCTGCAGTCCTTGTGACTCTATAAGCAACCATTAGCACTGGGTTTAAAGCTGCTGTTGTGGGAAACAGCCACAAGGCGGCAGCATTATTACGTTCTCAACTCTTGTTAGTAGTGCAACAGAGTCTTCCTGTAGGTCGTGTTCCGAGGTTGTAAATTAGAGCGGAATGTGCTGGGACAAGCCCCCAGAAGTTTATGTCTCCTTACTTATGTTTGTTTTTTAAGTTTAAATTCTATTTCTTATCGGAGTAAATTTGATTAGAGTGTTTTGATTGTCTGGCTGTACAGATTCTGCTCAATGATTCATGCATATGTCTGTTCATCTTCGGATCCTGTTACCATGTATGTGATTACAAAATGTATATTTTAAAGGTCTTGGTGATTATATAATACATATAGTTTATCTGTTATATGTTTATATACATTTAACATACATTAGTATATGTATGTTAACCCCATAGTCCTAATTTACCCATCCTCCCACCTTTCATTTTGGCTAACCATTAGTTTATTTGATAAGTCTGTGAGTGTCTTTTTCTGTGGAAATATGTTCATTGGTAGCAATCTTAGGATAACATGTATAAATGATATCATAGGATATTTGTCATACCCTTTTTACTTACTTAACGTTATATGATTATTTACAGGCTCAACTGTAGTCCTGAAAACGGCATTGTTCATTTTTTCCCAAGGCTACCATTCCATTCTGTCCATATACCACTTCTTCTTTGTCCATTCATCTGTTTATGGACCTTTTTTTGCTTCCATGTCTTGGCTATTTCAGTATTGCTGCAGTGCACATTTGCCTGCCTCTGTCTTTCTGATTCTGCTGGTCTTAGTTTATAGGCCCAAAAGTTGCCCTGCCACATCATATGGTAGCTCAATTTTTACCTTTTCAAGCAGCTCCATTCAGTTTGCGTTAGTGCTGTTACCACTTTAAATCCCAGCAGCAGCTAGAAGGTACACAGGTCTCTAAAACCCCTTCAGCATTTATAGTTTGTAGACTTTTTGCTGATGGTCCTGACTGGTGTGAGCTGAAACCTTTTTGAATTTGAATTTGCATGTGGCTAATAATTCCTTATACTGAGCTTTACGCATGTCTTTTTTTTTCTTTTCCTTTTTTTTAAAGAGTGAGTACAACTTCCCTCCTCTGATTGATTTCTTGAAAAACTTCTCATGTGTTGAATTTTCTTACCTATTCCCTACCCCAGGGCATTGTTGAGGGCCTGTGGCATTTACAGCCCTGCAGTCCTTGTGACTATATAAGCAACCATTGGCAGTGGGTTTAAAGCTGCTCTTGTGGGAAACAGCCACAAGGCGGCAGCATTATTAACGTTCTCAACTCTTGTGACTTTGGCAACAGAGTCTTCCTGGAGGTAGGGTTCCGAGGTTGTAAATTAGAGTGGAATGTGCTGGGACAAGCCGCAGAAGTTTATGTCTCCTTACTTATGTTTGTTTTTTAAATATAATTTCTATTTCTTATCGGGGTAAATTTGATTGGAGTGTTTTGATTGTCTGGCTGTACAGAATCTGCTTAATGATTCCTACATATGTCTGTTCATCTTCGGATCCTGTTACCATGTATGTCATCACAGAATGTATATTTTAAAGGTATTCGTGATTATATAATTCATAAAGTTTATCTGTTATATGTTTATATACATTTAACATACATTAGTATATGTATGTTAACCCCATAGTCCTAATTTACCCATCCTCCCACCTTTCATTTTGGCTAACCATTAGTTTATTTGATAAGTCTGTGAGTGTCTTTTTCTGTGGAAATATGTTCATTGGTAGCAATCTTAAGATAACATGCATAAATGATATCACAGGATATTTGTCATACCCTTTTTACTTACTTAACGTTATATGATTATTTCTAGCCTCAACTGTAGTCCTGAAAACGGCATTGTTCATTTTTTTCCCGAGGCTACTATTCCATTCTGTCTATATACCACTTCTTCTTTGTCCATTCATCTGTTTATGGACCTTTTTTTGCTTCCATGTCTTGGCTATTTCAATATTGTTTCAGTGCACATTTGCCTGCATCTGTCTTTCCGATTCTGGTGGTCTTAGGTTATAGGCCCAAAGGTGCCCTGCCGCATCATATGGTAGCTCAATTTTTACCTCTTCAAGCAGCTCGATTCAGTTTGCGTTAGTGCCGTTACCACTTTACATCCCACCAGCAGCTAGAAAGTACACAGTTCTCTAAAACCCCTTCAGCATTTATCGTTTGTAGACTTTTTGCTGATGGTCATGACCGGTGTGAGCTGCACCCTTTTTGACTTTGAATTTGCATGTGGCTAATAATTCCTTATACTGAGCTTTAGGCATGTCCTTTTTTTCTTTTCCTTTTTTTTTAAAGAGTGAGTACAACTTCCCTCCTCTGATTGACTTCTTGAAAAAATTCTCATGTGTTGAATTTTCTTGCCTATTCCCTACCCCAGGGCATTTTTGAGGGCGTGTGTCATTTACAGCCCTGCAGTCCTTGTGACTATATAAGCAACCATTAGCACTGGGTTTAAAGCTGCTGTTGTGGGAAACAGCCACAAGGCGGCAGCATTATTACGTTCTCAACTCTTGTTAGTAGTGCAACAGAGTCTTCCTGTAGGTCGTGTTCCGAGGTTGTAAATTAGAGTGGAATGTGCTGGGACAAGCCCCCAGATGTTTATGTCTCCTTACTTATGTTTGTTTTTTAAGTTTAAATTCTATTTCTTATCGGAGTAAATTTGATTAGAGTGTTTTGATTGTCTGGCTGTACAGAATCTGCTCAATGATTCATGCATATGTCTGTTCATCTTCGGATCCTGTTACCATGTATGTGATTACAAAATGTATATTTTAAAGGTCTTGGTGATTATATAATACATATAGTTTATCTGTTATATGTTTATATACATTTAACATACATTAGTATATGTATGTTAACCCCATAGTCCTAATTTACCCATCCTCCCACCTTTCATTTTGGCTAACCATTAGTTTATTTGATAAGTCTGTGAGTGTCTTTTTCTGTGGAAATATGTTCATTGGTAGCAATCTTAGGATAACATGTATAAATGATATCATACGATATTTGTCATACCCTTTTTACTTACTTAAAGTTATATGAATATTTACAGGCTCAACTGTAGTCCTGAAAACGGCATTGTTCATTTTTTCCCAAGGCTACCATTCCATTCTGTCCATATACCACTTCTTCTTTGTCCATTCATCTGTTTATGGACCTTTTTTTGCTTCCATGTCTTGGCTATTTCAGTATTGCTGCAGTGCACATTTGCCTGCCTCTGTCTTTCTGAGTCTGGTGGTCTTAGTTTATAGGCCCAACAGGTGCCCTGCCGCATCATATGATAGGTCAATTTTTACCTTTTCAAGCAGCTCCATTCAGTTTGCGTTAGTGCTGTTACCACTTTAAATCCCAGCAGCAGCTAGAAGGTACACAGTTCTCTAAAACCCCTTCAGCATTTATAGTTTGTAGACTTTTTGCTGATGGTCCTGACTGGTGTGAGCTGAAACCTTTTTGATTTTGAATTTGCATGTGGCTAATAATTCCTTATACTGAGCTTTACGCATGTCCTTTTTTTTCTTTTCCTTTTTTTTAAAGAGTGAGTACAACTTCCCTCCTCTTATTGATTTCTTGGAAAATTTCTCATGTCTTGAATTTTCTTGCCTATTCCCTACGCCAGGGGATGTTTTGAGGGCCTGTGTCATTTACAGCCCTGCAGTCCTTGTGACTATATAAGTAACCATTGGCACTGGGTTTAAAGTTGCTCTTGTGGGAAACAGCCACAAGGCGGCAGCATTATTACGTTCTCAACTCTTGTGACTTTGGCAACAGAGTCTTCCTGGAGGTAGGGTTCCGAGGTTGTAAATTAGAGTGGAATGTGCTTGAACATGCCCCCAGAAGTTTATGTCTCATTACTTATGTTTGTTTTTTAAATATAATTTCTATTTCTTATCGGGGTAAATTTGATTGGAGTGTTTTGATTGTCTGGCTGTACAGAATCTGCTTAATGATTCCTACATATGTCTGTTCATCTTTGGATCCTGTTACCATGTATATGATCACAGAATGTATATTTTAAAGGTATTCGTGATTATATAATTCATAAAGTTTATCTGTTATATGTTTATATACATTTAACATACATTAGTATATGTATGTTAACCCCATAGTCCTAATTTACCCATCCTCCCACCTTTCATTTTGGCTAACCATTAGTTTATTTGATAAGTCTGTGAGTGTCTTTTTCTGTGGAAATATGTTCATTGGTAGCAATCTTAGGATAACATGTATAAATGATATCATAGGATATTTGTCATACCCTTTTGACTTACTTAACCTTATATGATTATTTCTAGGCTCCACTGTAGTCGTAAAAACGGCATTGTTCATTTTTTTCGCAAAGCTACTATTCCATAGGGTACATTTACCACTTCGTCTTTGTCCATTCATCTGTTTATGGACATTTTTTTTCCTTCCATGTCTTGGCTATTTCAATATTGTTTCAGTGCACATTTGCCTGCATCTGTCTTTCCGATTCTGGTGGTCTTAGGTTATAGGCCCAAAGGTGCCCTGCCGCATCATATGGTAGCTCAATTTTTACCTCTTCAAGCAGCTCGATTCAGTTTGCGTTAGTGCTGTTACCACTTTACATCCCACCAGCAGCTAGAAAGTACACAGTTCTCTAAAACCCCTTCAGCATTTATCGTTTGTAGACTTTTTGCTGATGGTCATGACCGGTGTGAGCTGCACCCTTTTTGACTTTGAATTTGCATGTGGCTAATAATTCCTTATACTGAGCTTTAGGCATGTCCTTTTTTTTCTTTTCCTTTTTTTAAAGAGTGAGTTCAACTTCCCTCCTCTTATTGACTTCTTGAAAAAATTCTCATGTGTTGAATTTTCTTGCCTATTCCCTACCCCAGGGCATTTTTGAGGGCGTGTGTCATTTACAGCCCTGCAGTCCTTGTGACTCTATAAGCAACCATTAGCACTGGGTTTAAAGCTGCTGTTGTGGGAAACAGCCACAAGGCGGCAGCATTATTGCGTTCTCAACTCTTGTTAGTAGTGCAACAGAGTCTTCCTGGAGGTCGTGTTCCGAGGTTGTAAATTAGAGTGGAATGTGCTGGGACAAGCCCCCAGAAGTTTATGTCTCCTTACTTATGTTTGTTTTTTAAGTTTAAATTCTATTTCTTATCGGAGTAAATTTGATTCGAGTGTTTTGATTGTCTGGCTGTACAGAATCTGCTCAAAGAGTCACACATATATCTGATCATCTTTGGATCCTGTTACCATGTATGAGATTACACAAGGTATATTTTGAAGGTATTGGTGATTATATAATTCATATAGTTTATATGTTATATGTTTATATACATTTAACATACATTAGTATATGTATGTTAACCCCATAGTCCTAATTTACCCATCTTCCCACCTTTCATTTTGGCTAACCTTTAGTTTATTTGATAAGTCTGTGAGTGTCTTTTTTCTGTGGAAATGTGTTCATTGGTAGCAATCTTAGGATAACATGTATAAATGATATCATAGGATATTTCTCATACCTTTTTGACTTACTTATCCATATATGATTATTTCTAGGCTCAACTATAGTCCTGAAAACGGCATGGTTCATTTATTTCCCGATGCTACTATTCTATTTGGTACGTATACCACTTCTTCTTTGTCCATTCATCTGTTTATGAACCTTTTTTCTGCTTCCATGTCTTGGCTATTTCAGTATTGCTGCAGTGCTCATTTGTCTGCCTGTGTGTTTTCAATTCTGGTGGTCTTAGGTTGTAGGCCCAAAAGGTGACCTGCCGCATCATATGGTAGCTCAATTTTTACCTGTTCAAGCAGCTCGATTCAGTTTGCGTTAGTGCTGTTACCACTTTACATCCCACCAGCAGCTAGAAAGTACACAGTTCTCTAAAACCCCTTCAGCATTTATCGTTTGTAGACTTTTTGCTGATGGTCATGACCGGTGTGAGCTGAACCCTTTTTGACTTTGAATTTGCATGTGGCTAATAATTCCTTATACTGAGCTTTACGCATGTCCTTTTTTTTCTTTTCCTTTTTTTTAAAGAGTGAGTACAACTTCCCTCCTCGTATTGATTTCTTGGAAAATTTCTCATGTCTTGAATTTTCTTGCCTATTCCCTACGCCAGGGGATGTTTTGAGGGCCTGTGTCATTTACAGCCCTGCAGTCCTTGTGACTATATAAGCAACCATTGGCACTGGGTTTAAAGTTGCTCTTGTGGGAAACAGCCACAAGGCGGCAGCATTATTACGTTCTCAACTCTTGTGACTTTGGCAACAGAGTCTTCCTGGAGGTAGGGTTCCGAGGTTGTAAATTAGAGTGGAATGTGCTGGGACAAGCCGCAGAAGTTTATGTCTCCTTACTTATGTTTGTTTTTTAAATATAATTTCTATTTCTTATCGGGGTAAATTTGATTGGAGTGTTTTGATTGTCTGGCTGTACAGAATCTGCTTAATGATTCCTACATATGTCTGTTCATCTTCGGATCCTGTTACCATGTATGTCATCACAGAATGTATATTTTAAAGGTATTCGTGATTATATAATTCATAAAGTTTATCTGTTATATGTTTATATACATTTAACATACATTAGTATATGTATGTTAACCCCATAGTCCTAATTTACCCATCCTCCCACCTTTCATTTTGGCTAACCATTAGTTTATTTGATAAGTCTGTGAGTGTCTTTTTCTGTGGAAATATGTTCATTGGTAGCAATCTTAGGATAACATGCATAAATGATATCACAGGATATTTGTCATACCCTTTTTACTTACTTAACGTTATATGATTATTTCTAGGCTCAAGTGTAGGCCTGAAAACGGCATTGTTCATTTTTTTCCCGAGGCTACTATTCCATTCTGTCTATATACCACTTCATCTTTGTCCATTCATCTGTTTATGGACCTTTTTTTGCTTCCATGTCTTGGCTATTTCAGTATTGCTGCAGTGCACATTTGCCTGCCTCTGTCTTTCTGATTCTGGTGGTCTTAGTTTATAGGCCCAAAAGTTGCCCTGCTGCATCATATGGTAGCTCAATTTTTACCTTTTCAAGCAGCTCCATTCAGTTTGCGTTAGTGCTGTTACCACTTTAAATCCCAGCAGCAGCTAGAAGGTACACAGTTCTCTAAAACCCCTTCAGCATTTATAGTTTGTAGACTTTTTGCTGATGGTCCTGACTGGTGTGAGCTGAAACCTTTTCGAATTTGAATTTGCATGTGGCTAATAATTCCTTATACTGAGCTTTACGCATGTCCTTTTTTTCCTTTTCCTTTTTTTTTTAAAGAGTGAGTACAACTTCCCTCCTCTGATTGATTTCTTGAAAAACTTCTCATGTGTTGAATTTTCTTGCCTATTCCCTACCGCAGGGCATTGTTGAGGGCCTGTGTCATTTACAGCCCTGCAGTCCTTGTGACTATATAAGCAACAATTGGCACTGGGTTTAAAGCTGCTCTTGTGGGAAACAGCCACAAGGCGGCAGCATTATTACGTTCTCAACTCTTGTGACTTTGGCAACAGAGTCTTCCTGGAGGTAGGGTTCCGAGGTTGTAAATTAGAGTGGAATGTGCTGGGACAAGCCGCAGAAGTTTATGTCTCCTTACTTATGTTTGTTTTTTAAATATAATTTCTATTTCTTATCGGGGTAAATTTGATTGGAGTGTTTTGATTGTCTGGCTGTACAGAATCTGCTTAATGATTCCTACATATGTCTGTTCATCTTCGGATCCTGTTACCATGTATGTCATCACAGAATGTATATTTTAAAGGTATTCGTGATTATATAATTCATAAAGTTTATCTGTTATATGTTTATATACATTTAACATACATTAGTATATGTATGTTAACCCCATAGTCCTAATTTACCCATCCTCCCACCTTTCATTTTGGCTAACCATTAGTTTATTTGATAAGTCTGTGAGTGTCTTTTTCTGTGGAAATATGTTCATTGGTAGCAATCTTAGGATAACATGCATAAATGATATCACAGGATATTTGTCATACCCTTTTTACTTACTTAACGTTATATGATTATTTCTAGCCTCAACTGTAGTCCTGAAAACGGCATTGTTCATTTTTTTCCCGAGGCTACTATTCCATTCTGTCTATATACCACTTCTTCTTTGTCCATTCATTTGTTTATGGACCTTTTTTTGCTTCCATGTCTTGGCTATTTCAATATTGTTTCAGTGCACATTTGCCTGCATCTGTCTTTCCGATTCTGGTGGTCTTAGGTTATAGGCCCAAAGGTGCCCTGCCGCATCATATGGTAGCTCAATTTTTACCTCTTCAAGCAGCTCGATTCAGTTTGCGTTAGTGCTGTACCACTTTACATCCCACCAGCAGCTAGAAAGTACACAGTTCTCTAAAACCCCTTCAGCATTTATCGTTTGTAGACTTTTTGCTGATGGTCATGACCGGTGTGAGCTGCACCCTTTTTGACTTTGAATTTGCATGTGGCTAATAATTCCTTATACTGAGCTTTAGGCATGTCCTTTTTTTCTTTTCCTTTTTTTTTAAAGAGTGAGTACAACTTCCCTCCTCTGATTGACTTCTTGAAAAAATTCTCATGTGTTGAATTTTCTTGCCTATTCCCTACCCCAGGGCATTTTTGAGGGCGTGTGTCATTTACAGCCCTGCAGTCCTTGTGACTCTATAAGCAACCATTAGCACTGGGTTTAAAGCTGCTGTTGTGGGAAACAGCCACAAGGCGGCAGCATTATTACGTTCTCAACTCTTGTTAGTAGTGCAACAGAGTCTTCCTGTAGGTCGTGTTCCGAGGTTGTAAATTAGAGTGGAATGTGCTGGGACAAGCCCCCAGAAGTTTATGTCTCCTTACTTATGTTTGTTTTTTAAGTTTAAATTCTATTTCTTATCGGAGTAAATTTGATTAGAGTGTTTTGATTGTCTGGCTGTACAGAATCTGCTCAATGATTCATGCATATGTCTGTTCATCTTCGGATCCTGTTACCATGTATGTGATTACAAAATGTATATTTTAAAGGTCTTGGTGATTATATAATACATATAGTTTATCTGTTATATGTTTATATACATTTAACATACATTAGTATATGTATGTTAACCCCATAGTCCTAATTTACCCATCCTCCCACCTTTCATTTTGGCTAACCATTAGTTTATTTGATAAGTCTGTGAGTGTCTTTTTCTGTGGAAATATGTTCATTGGTAGCAATCTTAGGATAACATGTATAAATGATATCATAGGATATTTGTCATACCCTTTTGACTTACTTAACCTTATATGATTATTTCTAGGCTCCACTGTAGTTGTAAACACGGCATTGTTCATTTTTTCGCGAAGCTACTATTCCATATGGTACATTTACCACTTCGTCTTTGTCCATTCATCTGTTTATGGACATTTTTTTTCTTTCCATGTCTTGGCTATTTCAATATTGTTTCAGTGCACATTTGCCTGCATCTGTCTTTCCGATTCTGGTGGTCTTAGGTTATAGGCCCAAAGGTGCCCTGCCGCATCATATGGTAGCTCAATTTTTACCTCTTCAAGCAGCTCGATTCAGTTTGCGTTAGTGCTGTTACCACTTTACATCCCACCAGCAGCTAGAAAGTACACAGTTCTCTAAAACCCCTTCAGCATTTATCGTTTGTAGACTTTTTGCTGATGGTCATGACCGGTGTGAGCTGCACCCTTTTTGACTTTGAATTTGCATGTGGCTAATAATTCCTTATACTGAGCTTTAGGCATGTCCTTTTTTTCTTTTCCTTTTTTTTTAAAGAGTGAGTACAACTTCCCTCCTCTGATTGACTTCTTGAAAAAATTCTCATGTGTTGAATTTTCTTGCCTATTCCCTACCCCAGGGCATTTTTGAGGGCGTGTGTCATTTACAGCCCTGCAGTCCTTGTGACTCTATAAGCAACCATTAGCACTGGGTTTAAAGCTGCTGTTGTGGGAAACAGCCACAAGGCGGCAGCATTATTACGTTCTCAACTCTTGTTAGTAGTGCAACAGAGTCTTCCTGTAGGTCGTGTTCCGAGGTTGTAAATTAGAGCGGAATGTGCTGGGACAAGCCCCCAGAAGTTTATGTCTCCTTACTTATGTTTGTTTTTTAAGTTTAAATTCTATTTCTTATCGGAGTAAATTTGATTAGAGTGTTTTGATTGTCTGGCTGTACAGAATCTGCTCAATGATTCATGCATATGTCTGTTCATCTTCGGATCCTGTTACCATGTATGTGATTACAAAATGTATATTTTAAAGGTCTTGGTGATTATATAATACATATAGTTTATCTGTTATATGTTTATATACATTTAACATACATTAGTATATGTATGTTAACCCCATAGTCCTAATTTACCCATCCTCCCACCTTTCATTTTGGCTAACCATTAGTTTATTTGATAAGTCTGTGAGTGTCTTTTTCTGTGGAAATATGTTCATTGGTAGCAATCTTAGGATAACATGTATAAATGATATCATAGGATATTTGTCATACCCTTTTTACTTACTTAACGTTATATGATTATTTACAGGCTCAACTGTAGTCCTGAAAACGGCATTGTTCATTTTTTCCCAAGGCTACCATTCCATTCTGTCCATATACCACTTCTTCTTTGTCCATTCATCTGTTTATGGACCTTTTTTTGCTTCCATGTCTTGGCTATTTCAGTATTGCTGCAGTGCACATTTGCCTGCCTCTGTCTTTCTGATTCTGGTGGTCTTAGTTTATAGGCCCAAAAGTTGCCCTGCCACATCATATGGTAGCTCAATTTTTACCTTTTCAAGCAGCTCCATTCAGTTTGCGTTAGTGCTGTTACCACTTTAAATCCCAGCAGCAGCTAGAAGGTACACAGGTCTCTAAAACCCCTTCAGCATTTATAGTTTGTAGACTTTTTGCTGATGGTCCTGACTGGTGTGAGCTGAAACCTTTTTGAATTTGAATTTGCATGTGGCTAATAATTCCTTATACTGAGCTTTACGCATGTCTTTTTTTTTCTTTTCCTTTTTTTTAAAGAGTGAGTACAACTTCCCTCCTCTGATTGATTTCTTGAAAAACTTCTCATGTGTTGAATTTTCTTACCTATTCCCTACCCCAGGGCATTGTTGAGGGCCTGTGGCATTTACAGCCCTGCAGTCCTTGTGACTATATAAGCAACCATTGGCACTGGGTTTAAAGCTGCTCTTGTGGGAAACAGCCACAAGGCGGCAGCATTATTAACGTTCTCAACTCTTGTGACTTTGGCAACAGAGTCTTCCTGGAGGTAGTGTTCTGAGGTTGTAAATTAGAGTGGAATGTGCTGGGACAAGCCGCAGAAGTTTATGTCTCCTTACTTATGTTTGTTTTTTAAATATAATTTCTATTTCTTATCGGGGTAAATTTGATTGGAGTGTTTTGATTGTCTGGCTGTACAGAATCTGCTTAATGATTCCTACATATGTCTGTTCATCTTCGGATCCTGTTACCATGTATGTCATCACAGAATGTATATTTTAAAGGTATTCGTGATTATATAATTCATAAAGTTTATCTGTTATATGTTTATATACATTTAACATACATTAGTATATGTATGTTAACCCCATAGTCCTAATTTACCCATCCTCCCACCTTTCATTTTGGCTAACCATTAGTTTATTTGATAAGTCTGTGAGTGTCTTTTTCTGTGGAAATATGTTCATTGGTAGCAATCTTAAGATAACATGCATAAATGATATCACAGGATATTTGTCATACCCTTTTTACTTACTTAACGTTATATGATTATTTCTAGGCTCAACAGTAGTCCTGAAAACGGCATTGTTCATTTTTTTCCCGAGGCTACTATTCCATTCTGTCTATATACCACTTCTTCTTTGTCCATTCATTTGTTTATGGACCTTTTTTTGCTTCCATGTCTTGGCTATTTCAATATTGTTTCAGTGCACATTTGCCTGCATCTGTCTTTCCGATTCTGGTGGTCTTAGGTTATAGGCCCAAAGGTGCCCTGCCGCATCATATGGTAGCTCAATTTTTACCTCTTCAAGCAGCTCGATTCAGTTTGCGTTAGTGCCGTTACCACTTTACATCCCACCAGCAGCTAGAAAGTACACAGTTCTCTAAAACCCCTTCAGCATTTATCGTTTGTAGACTTTTTGCTGATGGTCATGACCGGTGTGAGCTGCACCCTTTTTGACTTTGAATTTGCATGTGGCTAATAATTCCTTATACTGAGCTTTAGGCATGTCCTTTTTTTCTTTTCCTTTTTTTTTAAAGAGTGAGTACAACTTCCCTCCTCTGATTGACTTCTTGAAAAAATTCTCATGTGTTGAATTTTCTTGCCTATTCCCTACCCCAGGGCATTTTTGAGGGCGTGTGTCATTTACAGCCCTGCAGTCCTTGTGACTATATAAGCAACCATTAGCACTGGGTTTAAAGCTGCTGTTGTGGGAAACAGCCACAAGGCGGCAGCATTATTACGTTCTCAACTCTTGTTAGTAGTGCAACAGAGTCTTCCTGTAGGTCGTGTTCCGAGGTTGTAAATTAGAGTGGAATGTGCTGGGACAAGCCCCCAGATGTTTATGTCTCCTTACTTATGTTTGTTTTTTAAGTTTAAATTCTATTTCTTATTGGAGTAAATTTGATTAGAGTGTTTTGATTGTCTGGCTGTACAGAATCTGCTCAATGATTCATGCATATGTCTGTTCATCTTCGGATCCTGTTACCATGTATGTGATTACAAAATGTATATTTTAAAGGTCTTGGTGATTATATAATACATATAGTTTATCTGTTATATGTTTATATACATTTAACATACATTAGTATATGTATGTTAACCCCATAGTCCTAATTTACCCATCCTCCCACCTTTCATTTTGGCTAACCAGTAGTTTATTTGATAAGTCTGTGAGTGTCTTTTTCTGTGGAAATATGTTCATTGGTAGCAATCTTAGGATAACATGTATAAATGATATCATACGATATTTGTCATACCCTTTTTACTTACTTAAAGTTATATGAATATTTACAGGCTCAACTGTAGTCCTGAAAACGGCATTGTTCATTTTTTCCCAAGGCTACCATTCCATTCTGTCCATATACCACTTCTTCTTTGTCCATTCATCTGTTTATGGACCTTTTTTTGCTTCCATGTCTTGGCTATTTCAGTATTGCTGCAGTGCACATTTGCCTGCCTCTGTCTTTCTGATTCTGGTGGTCTTAGTTTATAGGCCCAAAAGGTGCCCTGCCGCATCATATGATAGCTCAATTTTTACCTTTTCAAGCAGCTCCATTCAGTTTGCGTTAGTGCTGTTACCACTTTAAATCCCAGCAGCAGCTAGAAGGTACACAGTTCTCTAAAACCCCTTCAGCATTTATAGTTTGTAGACTTTTTGCTGATGGTCCTGACTGGTGTGAGCTGAAACCTTTTTGATTTTGAATTTGCATGTGGCTAATAATTCCTTATACTGAGCTTTACGCATGTCCTTTTTTTTCTTTTCCTTTTTTTTAAAGAGTGAGTACAACTTCCCTCCTCTTATTGATTTCTTGGAAAATTTCTCATGTCTTGAATTTTCTTGCCTATTCCCTACGCCAGGGGATGTTTTGAGGGCCTGTGTCATTTACAGCCCTGCAGTCCTTGTGACTATATAAGTAACCATTGGCACTGGGTTTAAAGTTGCTCTTGTGGGAAACAGCCACAAGGCGGCAGCATTATTACGTTCTCAACTCTTGTGACTTTGGCAACAGAGTCTTCCTGGAGGTAGGGTTCCGAGGTTGTAAATTAGAGTGGAATGTGCTTGAACATGCCCCCAGAAGTTTATGTCTCATTACTTATGTTTGTTTTTTAAATATAATTTCTATTTCTTATCGGGGTAAATTTGATTGGAGTGTTTTGATTGTCTGGCTGTACAGAATCTGCTTAATGATTCCTACATATGTCTGTTCATCTTTGGATCCTGTTACCATGTATATGATCACAGAATGTATATTTTAAAGGTATTCGTGATTATATAATTCATAAAGTTTATCTGTTATATGTTTATATACATTTAACATACATTAGTATATGTATGTTAACCCCATAGTCCTAATTTACCCATCCTCCCACCTTTCATTTTGGCTAACCATTAGTTTATTTGATAAGTCTGTGAGTGTCTTTTTCTGTGGAAATATGTTCATTGGTAGCAATCTTAGGATAACATGTATAAATGATATCATAGGATATTTGTCATACCCTTTTGACTTACTTAACCTTATATGATTATTTCTAGGCTCCACTGTAGTCGTAAAAACGGCATTGTTCATTTTTTTCGCAAAGCTACTATTCCATAGGGTACATTTACCACTTCGTCTTTGTCCATTCATCTGTTTATGGACATTTTTTTTCCTTCCATGTCTTGGCTATTTCAATATTGTTTCAGTGCACATTTGCCTGCATCTGTCTTTCCGATTCTGGTGGTCTTAGGTTATAGGCCCAAAGGTGCCCTGCCGCATCATATGGTAGCTCAATTTTTACCTCTTCAAGCAGCTCGATTCAGTTTGCGTTAGTGCTGTTACCACTTTACATCCCACCAGCAGCTAGAAAGTACACAGTTCTCTAAAACCCCTTCAGCATTTATCGTTTGTAGACTTTTTGCTGATGGTCATGACCGGTGTGAGCTGCACCCTTTTTGACTTTGAATTTGCATGTGGCTAATAATTCCTTATACTGAGCTTTAGGCATGTCCTTTTTTTCTTTTCCTTTTTTTTTAAAGAGTGAGTACAACTTCCCTCCTCTGATTGACTTCTTGAAAAAATTCTCATGTGTTGAATTTTCTTGCCTATTCCCTACCCCAGGGCATTTTTGAGGGCGTGTGTCATTTACAGCCCTGCAGTCCTTGTGACTCTATAAGCAACCATTAGCACTGGGTTTAAAGCTGCTGTTGTGGGAAACAGCCACAAGGCGGCAGCATTATTACGTTCTCAACTCTTGTTAGTAGTGCAACAGAGTCTTCCTGTAGGTCGTGTTCCGAGGTTGTAAATTAGAGCGGAATGTGCTGGGACAAGCCCCCAGAAGTTTATGTCTCCTTACTTATGTTTGTTTTTTAAGTTTAAATTCTATTTCTTATCGGAGTAAATTTGATTAGAGTGTTTTGATTGTCTGGCTGTACAGAATCTGCTCAATGATTCATGCATATGTCTGTTCATCTTCGGATCCTGTTACCATGTATGTGATTACAAAATGTATATTTTAAAGGTCTTGGTGATTATATAATACATATAGTTTATCTGTTATATGTTTATATACATTTAACATACATTAGTATATGTATGTTAACCCCATAGTCCTAATTTACCCATCCTCCCACCTTTCATTTTGGCTAACCATTAGTTTATTTGATAAGTCTGTGAGTGTCTTTTTCTGTGGAAATATGTTCATTGGTAGCAATCTTAGGATAACATGTATAAATGATATCATAGGATATTTGTCATACCCTTTTTACTTACTTAACGTTATATGATTATTTACAGGCTCAACTGTAGTCCTGAAAACGGCATTGTTCATTTTTTCCCAAGGCTACCATTCCATTCTGTCCATATATCACTTCTTCTTTGTCCATTCATCTGTTTATGGACCTTTTTTTGCTTCCATGTCTTGGCTATTTCAGTATTGCTGCAGTGCACATTTGCCTGCCTCTGTCTTTCTGATTCTGGTGGTCTTAGTTTATAGGCCCAAAAGTTGCCCTGCCACATCATATGGTAGCTCAATTTTTACCTTTTCAAGCAGCTCCATTCAGTTTGCGTTAGTGCTGTTACCACTTTAAATCCCAGCAGCAGCTAGAAGGTACACAGGTCTCTAAAACCCCTTCAGCATTTATAGTTTGTAGACTTTTTGCTGATGGTCCTGACTGGTGTGAGCTGAAACCTTTTTGAATTTGAATTTGCATGTGGCTAATAATTCCTTATACTGAGCTTTACGCATGTCTTTTTTTTTCTTTTCCTTTTTTTTAAAGAGTGAGTACAACTTCCCTCCTCTGATTGATTTCTTGAAAAACTTCTCATGTGTTGAATTTTCTTACCTATTCCCTACCCCAGGGCATTGTTGAGGGCCTGTGGCATTTACAGCCCTGCAGTCCTTGTGACTATATAAGCAACCATTGGCACTGGGTTTAAAGCTGCTCTTGTGGGAAACAGCCACAAGGCGGCAGCATTATTAACGTTCTCAACTCTTGTGACTTTGGCAACAGAGTCTTCCTGGAGGTAGTGTTCTGAGGTTGTAAATTAGAGTGGAATGTGCTGGGACAAGCCGCAGAAGTTTATGTCTCCTTACTTATGTTTGTTTTTTAAATATAATTTCTATTTCTTATCGGGGTAAATTTGATTGGAGTGTTTTGATTGTCTGGCTGTACAGAATCTGCTTAATGATTCCTACATATGTCTGTTCATCTTCGGATCCTGTTACCATGTATGTCATCACAGAATGTATATTTTAAAGGTATTCGTGATTATATAATTCATAAAGTTTATCTGTTATATGTTTATATACATTTAACATACATTAGTATATGTATGTTAACCCCATAGTCCTAATTTACCCATCCTCCCACCTTTCATTTTGGCTAACCATTAGTTTATTTGATAAGTCTGTGAGTGTCTTTTTCTGTGGAAATATGTTCATTGGTAGCAATCTTAAGATAACATGCATAAATGATATCACAGGATATTTGTCATACCCTTTTTACTTACTTAACGTTATATGATTATTTCTAGGCTCAACAGTAGTCCTGAAAACGGCATTGTTCATTTTTTTCCCGAGGCTACTATTCCATTCTGTCTATATACCACTTCTTCTTTGTCCATTCATTTGTTTATGGACCTTTTTTTGCTTCCATGTCTTGGCTATTTCAATATTGTTTCAGTGCACATTTGCCTGCATCTGTCTTTCCGATTCTGGTGGTCTTAGGTTATAGGCCCAAAGGTGCCCTGCCGCATCATATGGTAGCTCAATTTTTACCTCTTCAAGCAGCTCGATTCAGTTTGCGTTAGTGCCGTTACCACTTTACATCCCACCAGCAGCTAGAAAGTACACAGTTCTCTAAAACCCCTTCAGCATTTATCGTTTGTAGACTTTTTGCTGATGGTCATGACCGGTGTGAGCTGCACCCTTTTTGACTTTGAATTTGCATGTGGCTAATAATTCCTTATACTGAGCTTTAGGCATGTCCTTTTTTTCTTTTCCTTTTTTTTTAAAGAGTGAGTACAACTTCCCTCCTCTGATTGACTTCTTGAAAAAATTCTCATGTGTTGAATTTTCTTGCCTATTCCCTACCCCAGGGCATTTTTGAGGGCGTGTGTCATTTACAGCCCTGCAGTCCTTGTGACTATATAAGCAACCATTAGCACTGGGTTTAAAGCTGCTGTTGTGGGAAACAGCCACAAGGCGGCAGCATTATTACGTTCTCAACTCTTGTTAGTAGTGCAACAGAGTCTTCCTGGAGGTCGTGTTCCGAGGTTGTAAATTAGAGTGGAATGTGCTGGGACAAGCCCCCAGATGTTTATGTCTCCTTACTTATGTTTGTTTTTTAAGTTTAAATTCTATTTCTTATTGGAGTAAATTTGATTAGATTGTTTTGATTGTCTGGCTGTACAGAATCTGCTCAATGATTCATGCATATGTCTGTTCATCTTCGGATCCTGTTACCATGTATGTGATTACAAAATGTATATTTTAAAGGTCTTGGTGATTATATAATACATATAGTTTATCTGTTATATGTTTATATACATTTAACATACATTAGTATATGTATGTTAACCCCATAGTCCTAATTTACCCATCCTCCCACCTTTCATTTTGGCTAACCAGTAGTTTATTTGATAAGTCTGTGAGTGTCTTTTTCTGTGGAAATATGTTCATTGGTAGCAATCTTAGGATAACATGTATAAATGATATCATACGATATTTGTCATACCCTTTTTACTTACTTAAAGTTATATGAATATTTACAGGCTCAACTGTAGTCCTGAAAACGGCATTGTTCATTTTTTCCCAAGGCTACCATTCCATTCTGTCCATATACCACTTCTTCTTTGTCCATTCATCTGTTTATGGACCTTTTTTTGCTTCCATGTCTTGGCTATTTCAGTATTGCTGCAGTGCACATTTGCCTGCCTCTGTCTTTCTGATTCTGGTGGTCTTAGTTTATAGGCCCAAAAGGTGCCCTGCCGCATCATATGATAGCTCAATTTTTACCTTTTCAAGCAGCTCCATTCAGTTTGCGTTAGTGCTGTTACCACTTTAAATCCCAGCAGCAGCTAGAAGGTACACAGTTCTCTAAAACCCCTTCAGCATTTATAGTTTGTAGACTTTTTGCTGATGGTCCTGACTGGTGTGAGCTGAAACCTTTTTGATTTTGAATTTGCATGTGGCTAATAATTCCTTATACTGAGCTTTACGCATGTCCTTTTTTTTCTTTTCCTTTTTTTTAAAGAGTGAGTACAACTTCCCTCCTCTTATTGATTTCTTGGAAAATTTCTCATGTCTTGAATTTTCTTGCCTATTCCCTACGCCAGGGGATGTTTTGAGGGCCTGTGTCATTTACAGCCCTGCAGTCCTTGTGACTATATAAGTAACCATTGGCACTGGGTTTAAAGTTGCTCTTGTGGGAAACAGCCACAAGGCGGCAGCATTATTACGTTCTCAACTCTTGTGACTTTGGCAACAGAGTCTTCCTGGAGGTAGGGTTCCGAGGTTGTAAATTAGAGTGGAATGTGCTTGAACATGCCCCCAGAAGTTTATGTCTCATTACTTATGTTTGTTTTTTAAATATAATTTCTATTTCTTATCGGGGTAAATTTGATTGGAGTGTTTTGATTGTCTGGCTGTACAGAATCTGCTTAATGATTCCTACATATGTCTGTTCATCTTTGGATCCTGTTACCATGTATATGATCACAGAATGTATATTTTAAAGGTATTCGTGATTATATAATTCATAAAGTTTATCTGTTATATGTTTATATACATTTAACATACATTAGTATATGTATGTTAACCCCATAGTCCTAATTTACCCATCCTCCCACCTTTCATTTTGGCTAACCATTAGTTTATTTGATAAGTCTGTGAGTGTCTTTTTCTGTGGAAATATGTTCATTGGTAGCAATCTTAGGATAACATGTATAAATGATATCATAGGATATTTGTCATACCCTTTTGACTTACTTAACCTTATATGATTATTTCTAGGCTCCACTGTAGTCGTAAAAACGGCATTGTTCATTTTTTTCGCAAAGCTACTATTCCATAGGGTACATTTACCACTTCGTCTTTGTCCATTCATCTGTTTATGGACATTTTTTTTCCTTCCATGTCTTGGCTATTTCAATATTGTTTCAGTGCACATTTGCCTGCATCTGTCTTTCCGATTCTGGTGGTCTTAGGTTATAGGCCCAAAGGTGCCCTGCCGCATCATATGGTAGCTCAATTTTTACCTCTTCAAGCAGCTCGATTCAGTTTGCGTTAGTGCTGTTACCACTTTACATCCCACCAGCAGCTAGAAAGTACACAGTTCTCTAAAACCCCTTCAGCATTTATCGTTTGTAGACTTTTTGCTGATGGTCATGACCGGTGTGAGCTGCACCCTTTTTGACTTTGAATTTGCATGTGGCTAATAATTCCTTATACTGAGCTTTAGGCATGTCCTTTTTTTCTTTTCCTTTTTTTTTAAAGAGTGAGTACAACTTCCCTCCTCTGATTGACTTCTTGAAAAAATTCTCATGTGTTGAATTTTCTTGCCTATTCCCTAACCCAGGGCATTTTTGAGGGCGTGTGTCATTTACAGCCCTGCAGTCCTTGTGACTCTATAAGCAACCATTAGCACTGGGTTTAAAGCTGCTGTTGTGGGAAACAGCCACAAGGCGGCAGCATTATTACGTTCTCAACTCTTGTTAGTAGTGCAACAGAGTCTTCCTGTAGGTCGTGTTCCGAGGTTGTAAATTAGAGCGGAATGTGCTGGGACAAGCCCCCAGAAGTTTATGTCTCCTTACTTATGTTTGTTTTTTAAGTTTAAATTCTATTTCTTATCGGAGTAAATTTGATTAGAGTGTTTTGATTGGCTGTACAGAATCTGCTCAATGATTCATGCATATGTCTGTTCATCTTCGGATCCTGTTACCATGTATGTGATTACAAAATGTATATTTTAAAGGTCTTGGTGATTATATAATACATATAGTTTATCTGTTATATGTTTATATACATTTAACATACATTAGTATATGTATGTTAACCCCATAGTCCTAATTTACCCATCCTCCCACCTTTCATTTTGGCTAACCATTAGTTTATTTGATAAGTCTGTGAGTGTCTTTTTCTGTGGAAATATGTTCATTGGTAGCAATCTTAGGATAACATGTATAAATGATATCATAGGATATTTGTCATACCCTTTTTACTTACTTAACGTTATATGATTATTTACAGGCTCAACTGTAGTCCTGAAAACGGCATTGTTCATTTTTTCCCAAGGCTACCATTCCATTCTGTCCATATATCACTTCTTCTTTGTCCATTCATCTGTTTATGGACCTTTTTTTGCTTCCATGTCTTGGCTATTTCAGTATTGCTGCAGTGCACATTTGCCTGCCTCTGTCTTTCTGATTCTGGTGGTCTTAGTTTATAGGCCCAAAAGTTGCCCTGCCACATCATATGGTAGCTCAATTTTTACCTTTTCAAGCAGCTCCATTCAGTTTGCGTTAGTGCTGTTACCACTTTAAATCCCAGCAGCAGCTAGAAGGTACACAGGTCTCTAAAACCCCTTCAGCATTTATAGTTTGTAGACTTTTTGCTGATGGTCCTGACTGGTGTGAGCTGAAACCTTTTTGAATTTGAATTTGCATGTGGCTAATAATTCCTTATACTGAGCTTTACGCATGTCTTTTTTTTTCTTTTCCTTTTTTTTAAAGAGTGAGTACAACTTCCCTCCTCTGATTGATTTCTTGAAAAACTTCTCATGTGTTGAATTTTCTTACCTATTCCCTACCCCAGGGCATTGTTGAGGGCCTGTGGCATTTACAGCCCTGCAGTCCTTGTGACTATATAAGCAACCATTGGCACTGGGTTTAAAGCTGCTCTTGTGGGAAACAGCCACAAGGCGGCAGCATTATTAACGTTCTCAACTCTTGTGACTTTGGCAACAGAGTCTTCCTGGAGGTAGTGTTCTGAGGTTGTAAATTAGAGTGGAATGTGCTGGGACAAGCCGCAGAAGTTTATGTCTCCTTACTTATGTTTGTTTTTTAAATATAATTTCTATTTCTTATCGGGGTAAATTTGATTGGAGTGTTTTGATTGTCTGGCTGTACAGAATCTGCTTAATGATTCCTACATATGTCTGTTCATCTTCGGATCCTGTTACCATGTATGTCATCACAGAATGTATATTTTAAAGGTATTCGTGATTATATAATTCATAAAGTTTATCTGTTATATGTTTATATACATTTAACATACATTAGTATATGTATGTTAACCCCATAGTCCTAATTTACCCATCCTCCCACCTTTCATTTTGGCTAACCATTAGTTTATTTGATAAGTCTGTGAGTGTCTTTTTCTGTGGAAATATGTTCATTGGTAGCAATCTTAAGATAACATGCATAAATGATATCACAGGATATTTGTCATACCCTTTTTACTTACTTAACGTTATATGATTATTTCTAGGCTCAACAGTAGTCCTGAAAACGGCATTGTTCATTTTTTTCCCGAGGCTACTATTCCATTCTGTCTATATACCACTTCTTCTTTGTCCATTCATTTGTTTATGGACCTTTTTTTGCTTCCATGTCTTGGCTATTTCAATATTGTTTCAGTGCACATTTGCCTGCATCTGTCTTTCCGATTCTGGTGGTCTTAGGTTATAGGCCCAAAGGTGCCCTGCCGCATCATATGGTAGCTCAATTTTTACCTCTTCAAGCAGCTCGATTCAGTTTGCGTTAGTGCCGTTACCACTTTACATCCCACCAGCAGCTAGAAAGTACACAGTTCTCTAAAACCCCTTCAGCATTTATCGTTTGTAGACTTTTTGCTGATGGTCATGACCGGTGTGAGCTGCACCCTTTTTGACTTTGAATTTGCATGTGGCTAATAATTCCTTATACTGAGCTTTAGGCATGTCCTTTTTTTCTTTTCCTTTTTTTTTAAAGAGTGAGTACAACTTCCCTCCTCTGATTGACTTCTTGAAAAAATTCTCATGTGTTGAATTTTCTTGCCTATTCCCTACCCCAGGGCATTTTTGAGGGCGTGTGTCATTTACAGCCCTGCAGTCCTTGTGACTATATAAGCAACCATTAGCACTGGGTTTAAAGCTGCTGTTGTGGGAAACAGCCACAAGGCGGCAGCATTATTACGTTCTCAACTCTTGTTAGTAGTGCAACAGAGTCTTCCTGTAGGTCGTGTTCCGAGGTTGTAAATTAGAGTGGAATGTGCTGGGACAAGCCCCCAGATGTTTATGTCTCCTTACTTATGTTTGTTTTTTAAGTTTAAATTCTATTTCTTATTGGAGTAAATTTGATTAGAGTGTTTTGATTGTCTGGCTGTACAGAATCTGCTCAATGATTCATGCATATGTCTGTTCATCTTCGGATCCTGTTACCATGTATGTGATTACAAAATGTATATTTTAAAGGTCTTGGTGATTATATAATACATATAGTTTATCTGTTATATGTTTATATACATTTAACATACATTAGTATATGTATGTTAACCCCATAGTCCTAATTTACCCATCCTCCCACCTTTCATTTTGGCTAACCAGTAGTTTATTTGATAAGTCTGTGAGTGTCTTTTTCTGTGGAAATATGTTCATTGGTAGCAATCTTAGGATAACATGTATAAATGATATCATACGATATTTGTCATACCCTTTTTACTTACTTAAAGTTATATGAATATTTACAGGCTCAACTGTAGTCCTGAAAACGGCATTGTTCATTTTTTCCCAAGGCTACCATTCCATTCTGTCCATATACCACTTCTTCTTTGTCCATTCATCTGTTTATGGACCTTTTTTTGCTTCCATGTCTTGGCTATTTCAGTATTGCTGCAGTGCACATTTGCCTGCCTCTGTCTTTCTGATTCTGGTGGTCTTAGTTTATAGGCCCAAAAGGTGCCCTGCCGCATCATATGATAGCTCAATTTTTACCTTTTCAAGCAGCTCCATTCAGTTTGCGTTAGTGCTGTTACCACTTTAAATCCCAGCAGCAGCTAGAAGGTACACAGTTCTCTAAAACCCCTTCAGCATTTATAGTTTGTAGACTTTTTGCTGATGGTCCTGACTGGTGTGAGCTGAAACCTTTTTGATTTTGAATTTGCATGTGGCTAATAATTCCTTATACTGAGCTTTACGCATGTCCTTTTTTTTCTTTTCCTTTTTTTTAAAGAGTGAGTACAACTTCCCTCCTCTTATTGATTTCTTGGAAAATTTCTCATGTCTTGAATTTTCTTGCCTATTCCCTACGCCAGGGGATGTTTTGAGGGCCTGTGTCATTTACAGCCCTGCAGTCCTTGTGACTATATAAGTAACCATTGGCACTGGGTTTAAAGTTGCTCTTGTGGGAAACAGCCACAAGGCGGCAGCATTATTACGTTCTCAACTCTTGTGACTTTGGCAACAGAGTCTTCCTGGAGGTAGGGTTCCGAGGTTGTAAATTAGAGTGGAATGTGCTTGAACATGCCCCCAGAAGTTTATGTCTCATTACTTATGTTTGTTTTTTAAATATAATTTCTATTTCTTATCGGGGTAAATTTGATTGGAGTGTTTTGATTGTCTGGCTGTACAGAATCTGCTTAATGATTCCTACATATGTCTGTTCATCTTTGGATCCTGTTACCATGTATATGATCACAGAATGTATATTTTAAAGGTATTCGTGATTATATAATTCATAAAGTTTATCTGTTATATGTTTATATACATTTAACATACATTAGTATATGTATGTTAACCCCATAGTCCTAATTTACCCATCCTCCCACCTTTCATTTTGGCTAACCATTAGTTTATTTGATAAGTCTGTGAGTGTCTTTTTCTGTGGAAATATGTTCATTGGTAGCAATCTTAGGATAACATGTATAAATGATATCATAGGATATTTGTCATACCCTTTTGACTTACTTAACCTTATATGATTATTTCTAGGCTCCACTGTAGTCGTAAAAACGGCATTGTTCATTTTTTTCGCAAAGCTACTATTCCATAGGGTACATTTACCACTTCGTCTTTGTCCATTCATCTGTTTATGGACATTTTTTTTCCTTCCATGTCTTGGCTATTTCAATATTGTTTCAGTGCACATTTGCCTGCATCTGTCTTTCCGATTCTGGTGGTCTTAGGTTATAGGCCCAAAGGTGCCCTGCCGCATCATATGGTAGCTCAATTTTTACCTCTTCAAGCAGCTCGATTCAGTTTGCGTTAGTGCTGTTACCACTTTACATCCCACCAGCAGCTAGAAAGTACACAGTTCTCTAAAACCCCTTCAGCATTTATCGTTTGTAGACTTTTTGCTGATGGTCATGACCGGTGTGAGCTGCACCCTTTTTGACTTTGAATTTGCATGTGGCTAATAATTCCTTATACTGAGCTTTAGGCATGTCCTTTTTTTTCTTTTCCTTTTTTTAAAGAGTGAGTTCAACTTCCCTCCTCTTATTGACTTCTTGAAAAAATTCTCATGTGTTGAATTTTCTTGCCTATTCCCTACCCCAGGGCATTTTTGAGGGCGTGTGTCATTTACAGCCCTGCAGTCCTTGTGACTCTATAAGCAACCATTAGCACTGGGTTTAAAGCTGCTGTTGTGGGAAACAGCCACAAGGCGGCAGCATTATTGCGTTCTCAACTCTTGTTAGTAGTGCAACAGAGTCTTCCTGGAGGTCGTGTTCCGAGGTTGTAAATTAGAGTGGAATGTGCTGGGACAAGCCCCCAGAAGTTTATGTCTCCTTACTTATGTTTGTTTTTTAAGTTTAAATTCTATTTCTTATCGGAGTAAATTTGATTCAAGTGTTTTGATTGTCTGGCTGTACAGAATCTGCTCAAAGAGTCACACATATATCTGATCATCTTTGGATCCTGTTACCATGTATGAGATTACACAAGGTATATTTTGAAGGTATTGGTGATTATATAATTCATATAGTTTATATGTTATATGTTTATATACATTTAACATACATTAGTATATGTATGTTAACCCCATAGTCCTAATTTACCCATCTTCCCACCTTTCATTTTGGCTAACCTTTAGTTTATTTGATAAGTCTGTGAGTGTCTTTTTTCTGTGGAAATGTGTTCATTGGTAGCAATCTTAGGATAACATGTATAAATGATATCATAGGATATTTCTCATACCTTTTTGACTTACTTATCCTTATATGATTATTTCTAGGCTCAACTATAGTCCTGAAAACGGCATGGTTCATTTATTTCCCGATGCTACTATTCTATTTGGTACGTATACCACTTCTTCTTTGTCCATTCATCTGTTTATGAACCTTTTTTCTGCTTCCATGTCTTGGCTCTTTCAGTATTGCTGCAGTGCTCATTTGTCTGCCTGTGTGTTTTCAATTCTGGTGGTCTTAGGTTGTAGGCCCAAAAGGTGACCTGCCGCATCATATGGTAGCTCAATTTTTACCTTTTAAGCAGCTCCATTCAGTTTTCGTTAGTGCTTTTACCACTTTACATCCCACCAGCAGCTAGAAGGTACACAGTTCTCTAAAACCGCTTCAGCATTTATAATTTGTAGACTTTTTGCTGATGGAAATGATTGGTGTTAGCTGAAACCTTTTTGAATTTGAATTTGCATGTGGCTAATAATTCCTTATACTGAGCTTTAGGCATGTCCCTTTTTTCTTTTCCTTTTTTTTAAAGAGTGAGTACAACTTCCCTCCTCTTATTGACTTCTTGAAAAATTTCTCATGTGTTGAATTTTCTTTCCTATTCCCTACCCCAGGGCATTTTTGAGGGCGTGAGTCATTTACAGCCCTGCAGTCCTTGTGACTATATAAGCAACCATCGGCACTGGGTTTAAAGCTGCTCTTGTGGGAAACAGCCACAAGGCGGCAGCATTATTACGTTCTCAACTCTTGTGACTTTGGCAACAGAGTCTTCCTGGAGGTAGGGTTCCGAGGTTGTAAATTAGAGTGGAATGTGCTGGGACAAGCCGCAGAAGTTTATGTCTCCTTACTTATGTTTGTTTTTTAAATATAATTTCTATTTCTTATTGGGGTAAATTTGATTGGAGTGTTTTGATTGTCTGGCTGTACAGAATCTGCTTAATGATTCCTACATATGTCTGTTCATCTTCGGATCCTGTTACCATGTATGTCATCACAGAATGTATATTTTAAAGGTATTCGTGATTATATAATTCATAAAGTTTATCTGTTATATGTTTATATACATTTAACATACATTAGTATATGTATGTTAACCCCATAGTCCTAATTTACCCATCCTCCCACCTTTCATTTTGGCTAACCATTAGTTTATTTGATAAGTCTGTGAGTGTCTTTTTCTGTGGAAATATGTTCATTGGTAGCAATCTTAAGATAACATGCATAAATGATATCACAGGATATTTGTCATACCCTTTTTACTTACTTAACGTTATATGATTATTTCTAGGCTCAACTGTAGTCCTGAAAACGGCATTGTTCATTTTTTTCCCGAGGCTACTATTCCATTCTGTCTATATACCACTTCTTCTTTGTCCATTCATTTGTTTATGGACCTTTTTTTGCTTCCATGTCTTGGCTATTTCAATATTGTTTCAGTGCACATTTGCCTGCATCTGTCTTTCCGATTCTGGTGGTCTTAGGTTATAGGCCCAAAGGTGCCCTGCCGCATCATATGGTAGCTCAATTTTTACCTCTTCAAGCAGCTCGATTCAGTTTGCGTTAGTGCCGTTACCACTTTACATCCCACCAGCAGCTAGAAAGTACACAGTTCTCTAAAACCCCTTCAGCATTTATCGTTTGTAGACTTTTTGCTGATGGTCATGACCGGTGTGAGCTGCACCCTTTTTGACTTTGAATTTGCATGTGGCTAATAATTCCTTATACTGAGCTTTAGGCATGTCCTTTTTTTCTTTTCCTTTTTTTTTAAAGAGTGAGTACAACTTCCCTCCTCTGATTGACTTCTTGAAAAAATTCTCATGTGTTGAATTTTCTTGCCTATTCCCTACCCCAGGGCATTTTTGAGGGCGTGTGTCATTTACAGCCCTGCAGTCCTTGTGACTATATAAGCAACCATTAGCACTGGGTTTAAAGCTGCTGTTGTGGGAAACAGCCACAAGGCGGCAGCATTATTACGTTCTCAACTCTTGTTAGTAGTGCAACAGAGTCTTCCTGTAGGTCGTGTTCCGAGGTTGTAAATTAGAGTGGAATGTGCTGGGACAAGCCCCCAGATGTTTATGTCTCCTTACTTATGTTTGTTTTTTAAGTTTAAATTCTATTTCTTATCGGAGTAAATTTGATTAGAGTGTTTTGATTGTCTGGCTGTACAGAATCTGCTCAATGATTCATGCATATGTCTGTTCATCTTCGGATCCTGTTACCATGTATGTGATTACAAAATGTATATTTTAAAGGTCTTGGTGATTATATAATACATATAGTTTATCTGTTATATGTTTATATACATTTAACATACATTAGTATATGTATGTTAACCCCATAGTCCTAATTTACCCATCCTCCCACCTTTCATTTTGGCTAACCATTAGTTTATTTGATAAGTCTGTGAGTGTCTTTTTCTGTGGAAATATGTTCATTGGTAGCAATCTTAGGATAACATGTATAAATGATATCATACGATATTTGTCATACCCTTTTTACTTACTTAAAGTTATATGAATATTTACAGGCTCAACTGTAGTCCTGAAAACGGCATTCTTCATTTTTTCCCAAGGCTACCATTCCATTCTGTCCATATACCACTTCTTCTTTGTCCATTCATCTGTTTATGGACCTTTTTTTGCTTCCATGTCTTGGCTATTTCAGTATTGCTGCAGTGCACATTTGCCTGCCTCTGTCTTTCTGATTCTGGTGGTCTTAGTTTATAGGCCCAAAAGGTGCCCTGCCGCATCATATGATAGCTCAATTTTTACCTTTTCAAGCAGCTCCATTCAGTTTGCGTTAGTGCTGTTACCACTTTAAATCCCAGCAGCAGCTAGAAGGTACACAGTTCTCTAAAACCCCTTCAGCATTTATAGTTTGTAGACTTTTTGCTGATGGTCCTGACTGGTGTGAGCTGAAACCTTTTTGATTTTGAATTTGCATGTGGCTAATAATTCCTTATACTGAGCTTTACGCATGTCCTTTTTTTTCTTTTCCTTTTTTTTAAAGAGTGAGTACAACTTCCCTCCTCTTATTGATTTCTTGGAAAATTTCTCATGTCTTGAATTTTCTTGCCTATTCCCTACGCCAGGGGATGTTTTGAGGGCCTGTGTCATTTACAGCCCTGCAGTCCTTGTGACTATATAAGTAACCATTGGCACTGGGTTTAAAGTTGCTCTTGTGGGAAACAGCCACAAGGCGGCAGCATTATTACGTTCTCAACTCTTGTGACTTTGGCAACAGAGTCTTCCTGGAGGTAGGGTTCCGAGGTTGTAAATTAGAGTGGAATGTGCTTGAACATGCCCCCAGAAGTTTATGTCTCATTACTTATGTTTGTTTTTTAAATATAATTTCTATTTCTTATCGGGGTAAATTTGATTGGAGTGTTTTGATTGTCTGGCTGTACAGAATCTGCTTAATGATTCCTACATATGTCTGTTCATCTTTGGATCCTGTTACCATGTATATGATCACAGAATGTATATTTTAAAGGTATTCGTGATTATATAATTCATAAAGTTTATCTGTTATATGTTTATATACATTTAACATACATTAGTATATGTATGTTAACCCCATAGTCCTAATTTACCCATCCTCCCACCTTTCATTTTGGCTAACCATTAGTTTATTTGATAAGTCTGTGAGTGTCTTTTTCTGTGGAAATATGTTCATTGGTAGCAATCTTAGGATAACATGTATAAATGATATCATAGGATATTTGTCATACCCTTTTGACTTACTTAACCTTATATGATTATTTCTAGGCTCCACTGTAGTCGTAAAAACGGCATTGTTCATTTTTTTCGCAAAGCTACTATTCCATAGGGTACATTTACCACTTCGTCTTTGTCCATTCATCTGTTTATGGACATTTTTTTTCCTTCCATGTCTTGGCTATTTCAATATTGTTTCAGTGCACATTTGCCTGCATCTGTCTTTCCGATTCTGATGGTCTTAGGTTATAGGTCCAAAGGTGCCCTGCCGCATCATATGGTAGCTCAATTTTTACCTCTTCAAGCAGCTCGATTCAGTTTGCGTTAGTGCTGTTACCACTTTACATCCCACCAGCAGCTAGAAAGTACACAGTTCTCTAAAACCCCTTCAGCATTTATCGTTTGTAGACTTTTTGCTGATGGTCATGACCGGTGTGAGCTGAACCCTTTTTGACTTTGAATTTGCATGTGGCTAATAATTCCTTATACTGAGCTTTAGGCATGTCCTTTTTTTTCTTTTCCTTTTTTTAAAGAGTGAGTTCAACTTCCATCCTCTTATTGACTTCTTGAAAAAATTCTCATGTGTTGAATTTTCTTGCCTATTCCCTACCCCAGGGCATTTTTGAGGGCGTGTGTCATTTACAGCCCTGCAGTCCTTGTGACTCTATAAGCAACCATTAGCACTGGGTTTAAAGCTGCTGTTGTGGGAAACAGCCACAAGGCGGCAGCATTATTGCGTTCTCAACTCTTGTTAGTAGTGCAACAGAGTCTTCCTGGAGGTCGTGTTCCGAGGTTGTAAATTAGAGTGGAATGTGCTGGGACAAGCCCCCAGAAGTTTATGTCTCCTTACTTATGTTTGTTTTTTAAGTTTAAATTCTATTTCTTATCGGAGTAAATTTGATTCGAGTGTTTTGATTGTCTGGCTGTACAGAATCTGCTCAAAGAGTCACACATATATCTGATCATCTTTGGATCCTGTTACCATGTATGAGATTACACAAGGTATATTTTGAAGGTATTGGTGATTATATAATTCATATAGTTTATATGTTATATGTTTATATACATTTAACATACATTAGTATATGTATGTTAACCCCATAGTCCTAATTTACCCATCTTCCCACCTTTCATTTTGGCTAACCTTTAGTTTATTTGATAAGTCTGTGAGTGTCTTTTTTCTGTGGAAATGTGTTCATTGGTAGCAATCTTAGGATAACATGTATAAATGATATCATAGGATATTTCTCATACCTTTTTGACTTACTTATCCTTATATGATTATTTCTAGGCTCAACTATAGTCCTGAAAACGGCATGGTTCATTTATTTCCCGATGCTACTATTCTATTTGGTACGTATACCACTTCTTCTTTCTCCATTCATCTGTTTATGAACCTTTTTTCTGCTTCCATGTCTTGGCTATTTCAGTATTGCTGCAGTGCTCATTTGTCTGCCTGTGTGTTTTCAATTCTGGTGGTCTTAGGTTGTAGGCCCAAAAGGTGACCTGCCGCATCATATGGTAGCTCAATTTTTACCTTTTAAGCAGCTCCATTCAGTTTTCGTTAGTGCTTTTACCACTTTACATCCCACCAGCAGCTAGAAGGTACACAGTTCTCTAAAACCGCTTCAGCATTTATAATTTGTAGACTTTTTGCTGATGGAAATGATTGGTGTTAGCTGAAACCTTTTTGAATTTGAATTTGCATGTGGCTAATAATTCCTTATACTGAGCTTTAGGCATGTCCCTTTTTTCTTTTCCTTTTTTTTAAAGAGTGAGTACAACTTCCCTCCTCTTATTGACTTCTTGAAAAATTTCTCATGTGTTGAATTTTCTTTCCTATTCCCTACCCCAGGGCATTTTTGAGGGCGTGAGTCATTTACAGCCCTGCAGTCCTTGTGACTATATAAGCAACCATCGGCACTGGGTTTAAAGCTGCTCTTGTGGGAAACAGCCACAAGGCGGCAGCATTATTACGTTCTCAACTCTTGTGACTTTGGCAACAGAGTCTTCCTGGAGGTAGGGTTCCGAGGTTGTAAATTAGAGTGGAATGTGCTGGGACAAGCCGCAGAAGTTTATGTCTCCTTACTTATGTTTGTTTTTTAAATATAATTTCTATTTCTTATTGGGGTAAATTTGATTGGAGTGTTTTGATTGTCTGGCTGTACAGAATCTGCTTAATGATTCCTACATATGTCTGTTCATCTTCGGATCCTGTTACCATGTATGTGATTACAAAATGTATATTTTAAAGGTCTTGGTGATTATATAATTCATATAGTTTATCTGTTATATGTTTATATACATTTAACATACATTAGTATATGTATGTTAATCCCATAGTCCTAATTTACCCATCCTCCCACCTTTCATTTTGGCTAACCATTAGTTTATTTGATAAGTCTGTGAGTGTCTTTTTCTGTGGAAATATGTTCATTGGTAGCAATCTTAGGATAACATGCATAAATGATATCATAGGATATTTGTCATACCCTTTTGACTTACTTAACCTTATATGATTATTTCTAGGCTCCACTGTAGTCGTAAAAACGGCATTGTTCATTTTTTTCGCGAAGCTACTATTCCATATGGAACATTTACCACTTCGTCTTTGTCCATTCATCTGTTTATGGACATTTTTTTTCCTTCCATGTCTTGGCTATTTCAATATTGTTTCAGTGCACATTTGCCTGCATCTGTCTTTCCGATTCTGGTGGTCTTAGGTTATAGGCCCAAAGGTGCCCTGCCGCATCATATGGTAGCTCAATTTTTACCTCTTCAAGCAGCTCGATTCAGTTTGCGTTAGTGCTGTTACCACTTTACATCCCACCAGCAGCTAGAAAGTACACAGTTCTCTAAAACCCCTTCAGCATTTATCGTTTGTAGACTTTTTGCTGATGGTCATGACCGGTGTGAGCTGAACCCTTTTTGACTTTGAATTTGCATGTGGCTAATAATTCCTTATACTGAGCTTTACGCATGTCCTTTTTTTTCTTTTCCTTTTTTTTAAAGAGTGAGTACAACTTCCCTCCTCTTATTGATTTCTTGGAAAATTTCTCATGTCTTGAATTTTCTTGCCTATTCCCTACGCCAGGGGATGTTTTGAGGGCCTGTGTCATTTACAGCCCTGCAGTCCTTGTGACTATATAAGGAACCATTGGCACTGGGTTTAAAGTTGCTCTTGTGGGAAACAGCCACAAGGCGGCAGCATTATTACGTTCTCAACTCTTGTGACTTTGGCAACAGAGTCTTCCTGGAGGTAGGGTTCCGAGGTTGTAAATTAGAGTGGAATGTGCTTGAACATGCCCCCAGAAGTTTATGTCTCCTTACTTATGTTTGTTTTTTAAATATAATTTCTATTTCTTATCGGGGTAAATTTGATTGGAGTGTTTTGATTGTCTGGCTGTACAGAATCTGCTTAATGATTCCTACATATGTCTGTTCATCTTTGGATCCTGTTACCATGTATATGATCACAGAATGTATATTTTAAAGGTATTCGTGATTATATAATTCATAAAGTTTATCTGTTATATGTTTATATACATTTAACATACATTAGTATATGTATGTTAACCCCATAGTCCTAATTTACCCATCCTCCCACCTTTCATTTTGGCTAACCATTAGTTTATTTGATAAGTCTGTGAGTGTCTTTTTCTGTGGAAATATGTTCATTGGTAGCAATCTTAGGATAACATGTATAAATGATATCATAGGATATTTGTCATACCCTTTTGACTTACTTAACCTTATATGATTATTTCTAGGCTCCACTGTAGTTGTAAACACGGCATTGTTCATTTTTTCGCGAAGCTACTATTCCATAAGGTACATTTACCACTTCGTCTTTGTCCATTCATCTGTTTATGGACATTTTTTTTCCTTCCATGTCTTGGCTATTTCAATATTGTTTCAGTGCACATTTGCCTGCATCTGTCTTTCCGATTCTGGTGGTCTTAGGTTATAGGCCCAAAGGTGCCCTGCCGCATCATATGGTAGCTCAATTTTTACCTCTTCAAGCAGCTCGATTCAGTTTGCGTTAGTGCTGTTACCACTTTACATCCCACCAGCAGCTAGAAAGTACACAGTTCTCTAAAACCCCTTCAGCATTTATCGTTTGTAGTCTTTTTGCTGATGGTCATGACCGGTGTGAGCTGCACCCTTTTTGACTTTGAATTTGCATGTGGCTAATAATTCCTTATACTGAGCTTTAGGCATGTCCTTTTTTTCTTTTCCTTTTTTTTTAAAGAGTGAGTACAACTTCCCTCCTCTGATTGACTTCTTGAAAAAATTCTCATGTGTTGAATTTTCTTGCCTATTCCCTACCCCAGGGCATTTTTGAGGGCGTGTGTCATTTACAGCCCTGCAGTCCTTGTGACTCTATAAGCAACCATTAGCACTGGGTTTAAAGCTGCTGTTGTGGGAAACAGCCACAAGGCGGCAGCATTATTACGTTCTCAACTCTTGTTAGTAGTGCAACAGAGTCTTCCTGGAGGTCGTGTTCCGAGGTTGTAAATTAGAGTGGAATGTGCTGGGACAAGCCCCCAGAAGTTTATGTCTCCTTACTTATGTTTGTTTTTTAAGTTTAAATTCTATTTCTTATCGGAGTAAATTTGATTCGAGTGTTTTGATTGTCTGGCTGTACAGAATGTGCTCAAAGAGTCACACATATATCTGATCATCTTTGGATCCTGTTACCATGTATGAGATTACACAAGGTATATTTTGAAGGTATTGGTGATTATATAATTCATATAGTTTATATGTTATATGTTTATATACATTAAACATACATTAGTATATGTATGTTAACCCCATAGTCCTAATTTACCCTTCTTCCCACCTTTCATTTTGGCTAACCTTTAGTTTATTTGATAAGTCTGTGAGTGTCTTTTTTCTGTGGAAATGTGTTCATTGGTAGCAATCTTAGGATAACATGTATAAATGATATCATAGGATATTTCTCATACCTTTTTGACTTACTTATCCTTATATGATTATTTCTAGGCTCAACTATAGTCCTGAAAACGGCATGGTTCATTTATTTCCCGAGGTTACTATTCTATTTGGTACGTATACCACTTCTTCTTTGTCCATTCATCTGTTTATGAACCTTTTTTCTGCTTCCATGTCTTGGCTCTTTCAGTATTGCTGCAGTGCTCATTTGTCTGCCTGTGTGTTTTCGATTCTGGTGGTCTTAGGTTATAGGCCCAAAAGGTGACCTGCCGCATCATATGGTAGCTCAATTTTTACCTTTTCAAGCAGCTCCATTCAGTTTTCGTTAGTGCTTTTACCACTTTACATCCCACCAGCAACTAGAAGGTACACAGTTCTCTAAAACCCCTTCAGCATTTATAATTTGTAGACTTTTTGCTGATGGAAATGACTGGTGTTAGCTGAAACCTTTTTGACTTTGAATTTGCATGTGGCTAATAATTCCTTATACTGAGCTTTAGGCATGTCCTTTTTTTCTTTTCCTTTTTTTTTAAAGAGTGAGTACAACTTCCCTCCTCTGATTGACTTCTTGAAAAAATTCTCATGTGTTGAATTTTCTTGCCTATTCCCTACCCCAGGGCATTTTTGAGGGCGTGTGTCATTTACAGCCCTGCAGTCCTTGTGACTCTATAAGCAACCATTAGCACTGGGTTTAAAGCTGCTGTTGTGGGAAACAGCCACAAGGCGGCAGCATTATTACGTTCTCAACTCTTGTTAGTAGTGCAACAGAGTCTTCCTGGAGGTCGTGTTCCGAGGTTGTAAATTAGAGTGGAATGTGCTGGGACAAGCCCCCAGAAGTTTATGTCTCCTTACTTATGTTTGTTTTTTAAGTTTAAATTCTATTTCTTATCGGAGTAAATTTGATTCGAGTGTTTTGATTGTCTGGCTGTACAGAATCTGCTCAAAGAGTCACACATATATCTGATCATCTTTGGATCCTGTTACCATGTATGAGATTACACAAGGTATATTTTGAAGGTATTGGTGATTATATAATTCATATAGTTTATATGTTATATGTTTATATACATTAAACATACATTAGTATATGTATGTTAACCCCATAGTCCTAATTTACCCTTCTTCCCACCTTTCATTTTGGCTAACCTTTAGTTTATTTGATAAGTCTGTGAGTGTCTTTTTTCTGTGGAAATGTGTTCATTGGTAGCAATCTTAGGATAACATGTATAAATGATATCATAGGATATTTCTCATACCTTTTTGACTTACTTATCCTTATATGATTATTTCTAGGCTCAACTATAGTCCTGAAAACGGCATGGATCATTTATTTCCCGAGGTTACTATTCTATTTGGTACGTATACCACTTCTTCTTTGTCCATTCATCTGTTTATGAACCTTTTTTCTGCTTCCATGTCTTGGCTATTTCAGTATTGCTGCAGTGCTCATTTGTCTGCCTGTGTGTTTTCGATTCTGGTGGTCTTAGGTTATAGGCCCAAAAGGTGACCTGCCGCATCATATGGTAGCTCAATTTTTACCTTTTCAAGCAGCTCCATTCAGTTTTCGTTAGTGCTTTTACCACTTTACATCCCACCAGCAACTAGAAGGTACACAGTTCTCTAAAACCCCTTCAGCATTTATAATTTGTAGACTGTTTGCTGATGGAAATGACTGGTGTTAGCTGAAACCTTTTTGAATTTGAATTTTCATGTGGCTAATAATTCCTTATACTGAGCTTTAGGCATGTCCCTTTTTTCTTTTCCTTTTTTTTAAAGAGTGAGTACAACTTCCCTCCTCTTATTGACTTCTTGAAAAATTTCTCATGTGTTGAATTTTCTTTCCTATTCCCTACCCCAGGGCATTTTTGAGGGCGTGAGTCATTTACAGCCCTGCAGTCCTTGTGACTATATAAGCAACCATCGGCACTGGCTTTAAAGCTGCTGTTGTGGGAAACAGCCACAAGGCAGCAGCATTATTACGTTCTCATCTCTTGTTAATAGGGCAACAGACTTTTCCTGGAGGTAGTGTTCTGAGGTTGTAAATTAGAGTGGAATGTGCTGGGACAAGCCCCCAGAAGTTTATGTCTCCTTACTAAGGTTTCTTTTTTAAATTTAATTTCTATTTCTTATTGGAGGAAATTTGATTAGAGTGTTTTCATTGTCTGGCTGTACAGAATCTGCTCAATGATTCATACATATGTCAGTTCATCTTCAGATGCTGTTACCATGTGTTTGTTTACAGAATGTATATTTTGAAGGTATAGGAGATTATATAATTCATATAGTTTATATGTTATATTTATATACATTTAACATACATTAGTATATGTATGTTAACCCCATAGTCCTAATTTACCCATCTTCCCAACTTTCATTTTGGGTAACCTTTAGTTTATTTGATAAGTCTGTGAGTGTCTTTTTCTGTGGAAATATGTTCATTGGTAGCAATCTTAGGATAACATGCATAAATGATATCACAGGATATTTGTCATACCCTTCTTACTTACTTAACGTTATAGGATTATTTCTAGGCTCAACTGTAGTCCTGAAAACGGCATTGTTCATTTTTTTCCCGAGGCTACTATTCCATTCTGTCTATATACCACTTCATCTTTGTCCATTCATCTGTTTATGGACCTTTTTTTGTTTCCATGTCTTGGCTATTTTAGTTTTGCTGCAGTGCACATTTGCCTGCCTCTGTCTTTCTGATTCTGGTGGTCTTAGTTTATAGGCTCAAAAGGTACCCTTTCGCATTATATGGTAGCTCAATTTTTACCTTGTAAAGCAGCTCCATTCAGTTTTTGTTAGTGCTGTTACCACTTTACATCCCACCAGCATCTAGGAGTTACACAGTTCTCTAAAACCCCTTCAGCATTTATAGTTTGTAGACTTTTTGCTGATGGTCCTGACTGGTGTGAGCTGAAACCTTTTTGAATTTGAATTTGCATGTGGCTAATAATTCCTTATACTGAGCTTTAGGCATGTCCTTTTTTTTCTTTTCCTTTTTTTAAAAGAGTGAGTACAACTTCCCTCCTCTTTTTGACTTCCTGAAAAATTTCTCATGTGTTGAATTTTCTTGCCTATTCCCTACCCCAGGGCATGTTTTGAGGGCCTGTGTCATTTACAGCGCTGCAGTCCTTGTGACTATATAAACAACCATTGGCACTGGGTTTAAAGCTGCTGTTGTGGGAAACAGCCACAAGGCGGCAGCATTATTACGTTCTCAACTCTTGTTACTAGGGCAACAGACTCTTCCTGGAGGTAGTGTTCCAAGGTTTTAAATTAGAGTGGAATGTGCTGGGACAAACCCCCAGAAGTTTATGTCTCCTTACTTATGTTTGTTTTTTAAATTTAATTTCTATTTCTTATCGGAGTAAATTTGATTAGAGTGTTTTGATTGTCTGGCTGTACAGAATCTGCTCAATGATTCATACGTATGTCTGTTCATCTTCGGATCCTGTTAGCATGTATGTGATTACAAAATGTATATTTTGAAGGTATTGGTGATTATATAATACATATAGTTTATCTGTTATATGTTTATATACATTTAACATACATTAGTATATGTATGTTAACCCCATAGTCCTAATTTACCCATCCTCCCACCTTTCATTTTGGCTAACCATTAGTTTATTTGATAAGTCTGTGAGTGTCTTTTTCTGTGGAAATATGTTCATTGGTAGCAATCTTAGGATAACATGCATAAATGATATCACAGGATATTTGTCATACCCTTTTTACTTACTTAACGTTATATGATTATTTCTAGCCTCAACTGTAGTCCTGAAAACGGCATTGTTCATTTTTTTCCCGAGGCTACTATTCCATTCTGTCTATATACCACTTCATCTTTGTCCATTCATCTGTTTATGGACCTTTTTTTGCTTCCATGTCTTGGCTATTTCAGTATTGCTGCAGTGCACATTTGCCTGCCTCTGTCTTTCTGATTCTGGTGGTCTTAGTTTATAGGCCCAAAAGTTGCCCTGCCGCATCATATGGTAGCTAAATTTTTACCTTTTCAAGCAGCTCCATTCAGTTTGCGTTAGTGCTGTTACCACTTTAAATCCCAGCAGCAGCTAGAAGGTACACAGGTCTCTAAAACCCCTTCAGCATTTATAGTTTGTAGACTTTTTGCTGATGGTCCTGACTGGTGTGAGCTGAAACCTTTTTGAATTTGAATTTGCATGTGGCTAATAATTCCTTATACTGAGCTTTACGCATGTCCTTTTTTTTCTTTTCCTTTTTTTTAAAGAGTGAGTACAACTTCCCTCCTCTGATTGATTTCTTGAAAAACTTCTCATGTGTTGAATTTTCTTACCTATTCCCTACCCCAGGGCATTGTTGAGGGCCTGTGTCATTTACAGCCCTGCAGTCCTTGTGACTATATAAGCAACCATTGGCACTGGGTTTAAAGCTGCTCTTGTGGGAAACAGCCACAAGGCGGCAGCATTATTAACGTTCTCAACTCTTGTGACTTTGGCAACAGAGTCTTCCTGGAGGTAGGGTTCCGAGGTTGTAAATTAGAGTGGAATGTGCTGGGACAAGCCGCAGAAGTTTATGTCTCCTTACTTATGTTTGTTTTTTAAATATAATTTCTATTTCTTATCGGGGTAAATTTGATTGGAGTGTTTTGATTGTCTGGCTGTACAGAATCTGCTTAATGATTCCTACATATGTCTGTTCATCTTCGGATCCTGTTACCATGTATGTCATCACAGAATGTATATTTTAAAGGTATTCGTGATTATATAATTCATAAAGTTTATCTGTTATATGTTTATATACATTTAACATACATTAGTATATGTATGTTAACCCCATAGTCCTAATTTACCCATCCTCCCACCTTTCATTTTGGCTAACCATTAGTTTATTTGATAAGTCTGTGAGTGTCTTTTTCTGTGGAAATATGTTCATTGGTAGCAATCTTAGGATAACATGCATAAATGATATCACAGGATATTTGTCATACCCTTTTTACTTACTTAACGTTATATGATTATTTCTAGGCTCAACTGTAGTCCTGAAAACGGCATTGTTCATTTTTTTCCCGAGGCTACTATTCCATTCTGTCTATATACCACTTCTTCTTTGTCCATTCATTTGTTTATGGACCTTTTTTTGCTTCCATGTCTTGGCTATTTCAATATTGTTTCAGTGCACATTTGCCTGCATCTGTCTTTCCGATTCTGGTGGTCTTAGGTTATAGGCCCAAAGGTGCCCTGCCGCATCATATGGTAGCTCAATTTTTACCTCTTCAAGCAGCTCGATTCAGTTTGCGTTAGTGCCGTTACCACTTTACATCCCACCAGCAGCTAGAAAGTACACAGTTCTCTAAAACCCCTTCAGCATTTATCGTTTGTAGACTTTTTGCTGATGGTCATGACCGGTGTGAGCTGCACCCTTTTTGACTTTGAATTTGCATGTGGCTAATAATTCCTTATACTGAGCTTTAGGCATGTCCTTTTTTTCTTTTCCTTTTTTTTTAAAGAGTGAGTACAACTTCCCTCCTCTGATTGACTTCTTGAAAAAATTCTCATGTGTTGAATTTTCTTGCCTATTCCCTACCCCAGGGCATTTTTGAGGGCGTGTGTCATTTACAGCCCTGCAGTCCTTGTGACTCTATAAGCAACCATTAGCACTGGGTTTAAAGCTGCTGTTGTGGGAAACAGCCACAAGGCGGCAGCATTATTACGTTCTCAACTCTTGTTAGTAGTGCAACAGAGTCTTCCTGTAGGTCGTGTTCCGAGGTTGTAAATTAGAGTGGAATGTGCTGGGACAAGCCCCCAGAAGTTTATGTCTCCTTACTTATGTTTGTTTTTTAAGTTTAAATTCTATTTCTTATCGGAGTAAATTTGATTAGAGTGTTTTGATTGTCTGGCTGTACAGAATCTGCTCAATGATTCATGCATATGTCTGTTCATCTTCGGATCCTGTTACCATGTATGTGATTACAAAATGTATATTTTAAAGGTCTTGGTGATTATATAATACATATAGTTTATCTGTTATATGTTTATATACATTTAACATACATTAGTATATGTATGTTAACCCCATAGTCCTAATTTACCCATCCTCCCACCTTTCATTTTGGCTAACCATTAGTTTATTTGATAAGTCTGTGAGTGTCTTTTTCTGTGGAAATATGTTCATTGGTAGCAATCTTAGGATAACATGCATAAATGATATCACAGGATATTTGTCATACCCTTTTTACTTACTTAACGTTATATGATTATTTCTAGGCTCAAGTGTAGGCCTGAAAACGGCATTGTTCATTTTTTTCCCGAGGCTACTATTCCATTCTGTCTATATACCACTTCATCTTTGTCCATTCATCTGTTTATGGACCTTTTTTTGCTTCCATGTCTTGGCTATTTCAGTATTGCTGCAGTGCACATTTGCCTGCCTCTGTCTTTCTGATTCTGGTGGTCTTAGTTTATAGGCCCAAAAGTTGCCCTGCTGCATCATATGGTAGCTCAATTTTTACCTTTTCAAGCAGCTCCATTCAGTTTTTGTTAGTGCTGTTACCACTTTAAATCCCAGCAGCAGCTAGAAGGTACACAGTTCTCTAAAACCCCTTCAGCATTTATAGTTTGTAGACTTTTTGCTGATGGTCCTGACTGGTGTGAGCTGAAACCTTTTCGAATTTGAATTTGCATGTGGCTAATAATTCCTTATACTGAGCTTTACGCATGTCCTTTTTTTCCTTTTCCTTTTTTTTTTAAAGAGTGAGTACAACTTCCCTCCTCTGATTGATTTCTTGAAAAACTTCTCACGTGTTGAATTTTCTTGCCTATTCCCTACCCCAGGGCATTGTTGAGGGCCTGTGTCATTTACAGCCCTGCAGTCCTTGTGACTATATAAGCAACCATTGGCACTGGGTTTAAAGCTGCTCTTGTGGGAAACAGCCACAAGGCGGCAGCATTATTACGTTCTCAACTCTTGTGACTTTGGCAACAGAGTCTTCCTGGAGGTAGGGTTCCGAGGTTGTAAATTAGAGTGGAATGTGCTGGGACAAGCCGCAGAAGTTTATGTCTCCTTACTTATGTTTGTTTTTTAAATATAATTTCTATTTCTTATCGGGGTAAATTTGATTGGAGTGTTTTGATTGTCTGGCTGTACAGAATCTGCTTAATGATTCCTACATATGTCTGTTCATCTTCGGATCCTGTTACCATGTATGTCATCACAGAATGTATATTTTAAAGGTATTCGTGATTATATAATTCATAAAGTTTATCTGTTATATGTTTATATACATTTAACATACATTAGTATATGTATGTTAACCCCATAGTCCTAATTTACCCATCCTCCCACCTTTCATTTTGGCTAACCATTAGTTTATTTGATAAGTCTGTGAGTGTCTTTTTCTGTGGAAATATGTTCATTGGTAGCAATCTTAGGATAACATGCATAAATGATATCACAGGATATTTGTCATACCCTTTTTACTTACTTAACATTATATGATTATTTCTAGCCTCAACTGTAGTCCTGAAAACGGCATTGTTCATTTTTTTCCCGAGGCTACTATTCCATTCTGTCTATATACCACTTCTTCTTTGTCCATTCATTTGTTTATGGACCTTTTTTTGCTTCCATGTCTTGGCTATTTCAATATTGTTTCAGTGCACATTTGCCTGCATCTGTCTTTCCGATTCTGGTGGTCTTAGGTTATAGGCCCAAAGGTGCCCTGCCGCATCATATGGTAGCTCAATTTTTACCTCTTCAAGCAGCTCGATTCAGTTTGCGTTAGTGCCGTTACCACTTTACATCCCACCAGCAGCTAGAAAGTACACAGTTCTCTAAAACCCCTTCAGCATTTATCATTTGTAGACTTTTTGCTGATGGTCATGACCGGTGTGAGCTGCACCCTTTTTGACTTTGAATTTGCATGTGGCTAATAATTCCTTATACTGAGCTTTAGGCATGTCCTTTTTTTCTTTTCCTTTTTTTTAAAGAGTGAGTACAACTTCCCTCCTCTGATTGACTTCTTGAAAAAATTCTCATGTGTTGAATTTTCTTGCCTATTCCCTACCCCAGGGCATTTTTGAGGGCGTGTGTCATTTACAGCCCTGCAGTCCTTGTGACTATATAAGCAACCATTAGCACTGGGTTTAAAGCTGCTGTTGTGGGAAACAGCCACAAGGCGGCAGCATTATTACGTTCTCAACTCTTGTTAGTAGTGCAACAGAGTCTTCCTGTAGGTCGTGTTCCGAGGTTGTAAATTAGAGTGGAATGTGCTGGGACAAGCCCCCAGAAGTTTATGTCTCCTTACTTATGTTTGTTTTTTAAGTTTAAATTCTATTTCTTATCGGAGTAAATTTGATTAGAGTGTTTTGATTGTCTGGCTGTACAGAATCTGCTCAATGATTCATGCATATGTCTGTTCATCTTCGGATCCTGTTACCATGTATGTCATCACAGAATGTATATTTTAAAGGTCTTGGTGATTATATAATACATATAGTTTATCTGTTATATGTTTATATACATTTAACATACATTAGTATATGTATGTTAACCCCATAGTCCTAATTTACCCATCCTCCCACCTTTCATTTTGGCTAACCATTAGTTTATTTGATAAGTCTGTGAGTGTCTTTTTCTGTGGAAATATGTTCATTGGTAGCAATCTTAGGATAACATGCATAAATGATATCACAGGATATTTGTCATACCCTTTTTACTTACTTAACGTTATATGATTATTTCTAGGCTCAAGTGTAGGCCTGAAAACGGCATTGTTCATTTTTTTCCCGAGGCTACTATTCCATTCTGTCTATATACCACTTCATCTTTGTCCATTCATCTGTTTATGGACCTTTTTTTGCTTCCATGTCTTGGCTATTTCAGTATTGCTGCAGTGCACATTTGCCTGCCTCTGTCTTTCTGATTCTGGTGGTCTTAGTTTATAGGCCCAAAAGTTGCCCTGCTGCATCATATGGTAGCTCAATTTTTACCTTTTCAAGCAGCTCCATTCAGTTTTTGTTAGTGCTGTTACCACTTTAAATCCCAGCAGCAGCTAGAAGGTACACAGTTCTCTAAAACCCCTTCAGCATTTATAGTTTGTAGACTTTTTGCTGATGGTCCTGACTGGTGTGAGCTGAAACCTTTTCGAATTTGAATTTGCATGTGGCTAATAATTCCTTATACTGAGCTTTACGCATGTCCTTTTTTTCCTTTTCCTTTTTTTTTTAAAGAGTGAGTACAACTTCCCTCCTCTGATTGATTTCTTGAAAAACTTCTCATGTGTTGAATTTTCTTGCCTATTCCCTACCCCAGGGCATTGTTGAGGGCCTGTGTCATTTACAGCCCTGCAGTCCTTGTGACTATATAAGCAACCATTGGCACTGGGTTTAAAGCTGCTCTTGTGGGAAACAGCCACAAGGCGGCAACATTATTACGTTCTCAACTCTTGTGACTTTGGCAACAGAGTCTTCCTGGAGGTAGGGTTCCGAGGTTGTAAATTAGAGTGGAATGTGCTGGGACAAGCCGCAGAAGTTTATGTCTCCTTACTTATGTTTGTTTTTTAAATATAATTTCTATTTCTTATCGGGGTAAATTTGATTGGAGTGTTTTGATTGTCTGGCTGTACAGAATCTGCTTAATGATTCCTACATATGTCTGTTCATCTTCGGATCCTGTTACCATGTATGTCATCACAGAATGTATATTTTAAAGGTATTCGTGATTATATAATTCATAAAGTTTATCTGTTATATGTTTATATACATTTAACATACATTAGTATATGTATGTTAACCCCATAGTCCTAATTTACCCATCCTCCCACCTTTCATTTTGGCTAACCATTAGTTTATTTGATAAGTCTGTGAGTGTCTTTTTCTGTGGAAATATGTTCATTGGTAGCAATCTTAGGATAACATGCATAAATGATATCACAGGATATTTGTCATACCCTTTTTACTTACTTAACGTTATATGATTATTTCTAGCCTCAACTGTAGTCCTGAAAACGGCATTGTTCATTTTTTTCCCGAGGCTACTATTCCATTCTGTCTATATACCACTTCTTCTTTGTCCATTCATTTGTTTATGGACCTTTTTTTGCTTCCATGTCTTGGCTATTTCAATATTGTTTCAGTGCACATTTGCCTGCATCTGTCTTTCCGATTCTGGTGGTCTTAGGTTATAGGCCCAAAGGTGCCCTGCCGCATCATATGGTAGCTCAATTTTTACCTCTTCAAGCAGCTCGATTCAGTTTGCGTTAGTGCTGTTACCACTTTACATCCCACCAGCAGCTAGAAAGTACACAGTTCTCTAAAACCCCTTCAGCATTTATCGTTTGTAGACTTTTTGCTGATGGTCATGACCGGTGTGAGCTGCACCCTTTTTGACTTTGAATTTGCATGTGGCTAATAATTCCTTATACTGAGCTTTAGGCATGTCCTTTTTTTCTTTTCCTTTTTTTTTAAAGAGTGAGTACAACGTCCCTCCTCTGATTGACTTCTTGAAAAAATTCTCATGTGTTGAATTTTCTTGCCTATTCCCTACCCCAGGGCATTTTTGAGGGCGTGTGTCATTTACAGCCCTGCAGTCCTTGTGACTATATAAGCAACCATTAGCACTGGGTTTAAAGCTGCTGTTGTGGGAAACAGCCACAAGGCGGCAGCATTATTACGTTCTCAACTCTTGTTAGTAGTGCAACAGAGTCTTCCTGTAGGTCGTGTTCCGAGGTTGTAAATTAGAGTGGAATGTGCTGGGACAAGCCCCCAGAAGTTTATGTCTCCTTACTTATGTTTGTTTTTTAAGTTTAAATTCTATTTCTTATCGGAGTAAATTTGATTAGAGTGTTTTGATTGTCTGGCTGTACAGAATCTGCTCAATGATTCATGCATATGTCTGTTCATCTTCGGATCCTGTTACCATGTATGTGATTACAAAATGTATATTTTAAAGGTCTTGGTGATTATATAATACATATAGTTTATCTGTTATATGTTTATATACATTTAACATACATTAGTATATGTATGTTAACCCCATAGTCCTAATTTACCCATCCTCCCACCTTTCATTTTGGCTAACCATTAGTTTATTTGATAAGTCTGTGAGTGTCTTTTTCTGTGGAAATATGTTCATTGGTAGCAATCTTAGGATAACATGCATAAATGATATCACAGGATATTTGTCATACCCTTTTTACTTACTTAACGTTATATGATTATTTCTAGGCTCAAGTGTAGGCCTGAAAACGGCATTGTTCATTTTTTTCCCGAGGCTACTATTCCATTCTGTCTATATACCACTTCATCTTTGTCCATTCATCTGTTTATGGACCTTTTTTTGCTTCCATGTCTTGGCTATTTCAGTATTGCTGCAGTGCACATTTGCCTGCCTCTGTCTTTCTGATTCTGGTGGTCTTAGTTTATAGGCCCAAAAGTTGCCCTGCTGCATCATATGGTAGCTCAATTTTTACCTTTTCTAGCAGCTCCATTCAGTTTTTGTTAGTGCTGTTACCACTTTAAATCCCAGCAGCAGCTAGAAGGTACACAGTTCTCTAAAACCCCTTCAGCATTTATCGTTTGTAGACTTTTTGCTGATGGTCCTGACTGGTGTGAGCTGAAACCTTTTCGAATTTGAATTTGCATGTGGCTAATAATTCCTTATACTGAGCTTTACGCATGTCCTTTTTTTCCTTTTCCTTTTTTTTTTAAAGAGTGAGTACAACTTCCCTCCTCTGATTGATTTCTTGAAAAACTTCTCATGTGTTGAATTTTCTTGCCTATTCCCTACCCCAGGGCATTGTTGAGGGCCTGTGTCATTTACAGCCCTGCAGTCCTTGTGACTATATAAGCAACCATTGGCACTGGGTTTAAAGCTGCTCTTGTGGGAAACAGCCACAAGGCGGCAGCATTATTACGTTCTCAACTCTTGTGACTTTGGCAACAGAGTCTTCCTGGAGGTAGGGTTCCGAGGTTGTAAATTAGAGTGGAATGTGCTGGGACAAGCCGCAGAAGTTTATGTCTCCTTACTTATGTTTGTTTTTTAAATATAATTTCTATTTCTTATCGGGGTAAATTTGATTGGAGTGTTTTGATTGTCTGGCTGTACAGAATCTGCTTAATGATTCCTACATATGTCTGTTCATCTTCGGATCCTGTTACCATGTATGTCATCACAGAATGTATATTTTAAAGGTATTCGTGATTATATAATTCATAAAGTTTATCTGTTATATGTTTATATACATTTAACATACATTAGTATATGTATGTTAACCCCATAGTCCTAATTTACCCATCCTCCCACCTTTCATTTTGGCTAACCATTAGTTTATTTGATAAGTCTGTGAGTGTCTTTTTCTGTGGAAATATGTTCATTGGTAGCAATCTTAGGATAACATGCATAAATGATATCACAGGATATTTGTCATACCCTTTTTACTTACTTAACGTTATATGATTATTTCTAGGCTCAACTGTAGTCCTGAAAACGGCATTGTTCATTTTTTTCCCGAGGCTACTATTCCATTCTGTCTATATACCACTTCTTCTTTGTCCATTCATTTGTTTATGGACCTTTTTTTGCTTCCATGTCTTGGCTATTTCAATATTGTTTCAGTGCACATTTGCCTGCATCTGTCTTTCCGATTCTGGTGGTCTTAGGTTATAGGCCCAAAGGTGCCCTGCCGCATCATATGGTAGCTCAATTTTTACCTCTTCAAGCAGCTCGATTCAGTTTGCGTTAGTGCTGTTACCACTTTACATCCCACCAGCAGCTAGAAAGTACACAGTTCTCTAAAACCCCTTCAGCATTTATCGTTTGTAGACTTTTTGCTGATGGTCATGACCGGTGTGAGCTGCACCCTTTTTGACTTTGAATTTGCATGTGGCTAATAATTCCTTATACTGAGCTTTAGGCATGTCCTTTTTTTCTTTTCCTTTTTTTTTAAAGAGTGAGTACAACTTCCCTCCTCTGATTGACTTCTTGAAAAAATTCTCATGTGTTGAATTTTCTTGCCTATTCCCTACCCCAGGGCATTTTTGAGGGCGTGTGTCATTTACAGCCCTGCAGTCCTTGTGACTATATAAGCAACCATTAGCACTGGGTTTAAAGCTGCTGTTGTGGGAAACAGCCACAAGGCGGCAGCATTATTACGTTCTCAACTCTTGTTAGTAGTGCAACAGAGTCTTCCTGTAGGTCGTGTTCCGAGGTTGTATATTAGAGTGGAATGTGCAGGGACAAGCCCCCAGAAGTTTATGTCTCCTTACTTATGTTTGTTTTTTAAGTTTAAATTCTATTTCTTATCGGAGTAAATTTGATTAGAGTGTTTTGATTGTCTGGCTGTACAGAATCTGCTCAATGATTCATGCATATGTCTGTTCATCTTCGGATCCTGTTACCATGTATGTGATTACAAAATGTATATTTTAAAGGTCTTGGTGATTATATAATACATATAGTTTATCTGTTATATGTTTATATACATTTAACATACATTAGTATATGTATGTTAACCCCATAGTCCTAATTTACCCATCCTCTCACCTTTCATTTTGGCTAACCATTAGTTTATTTGATAAGTCTGTGAGTGTCTTTTTCTGTGGAAATATGTTCATTGGTAGCAATCTTAGGATAACATGCATAAATGATATCACAGGATATTTGTCATACCCTTTTTACTTACTTAACGTTATATGATTATTTCTAGGCTCAACTGTAGTCCTGAAAACGGCATTGTTCATTTTTTTCCCGAGGCTACTATTCCATTCTGTCTATATACCACTTCTTCTTTGTCCATTCATTTGTTTATGGACCTTTTTTTGCTTCCATGTCTTGGCTATTTCAATATTGTTTCAGTGCACATTTGCCTGCATCTGTCTTTCCGATTCTGGTGGTCTTAGGTTATAGGCCCAAAGGTGCCCTGCCGCATCATATGGTAGCTCAATTTTTACCTCTTCAAGCAGCTCGATTCAGTTTGCGTTAGTGCCGTTACCACTTTACATCCCACCAGCAGCTAGAAAGTACACAGTTCTCTAAAACCCCTTCAGCATTTATAGTTTGTAGACTTTTTGCTGATGGTCCTGACTGGTGTGAGCTGAAACCTTTTTAAATTTGAATTTGCATGTGGCTAATAATTCCTTATACTGAGCTTTACGCATGTCCTTTTTTTTCTTTTCCTTTTTTTTAAAGAGTGAGTACAACTTCCCTCCTCTTATTGATTTCTTGGAAAATTTCTCATGTCTTGAATTTTCTTGCCTATTCCCTACGCCAGGGGATGTTTTGAGGGCCTGTGTCATTTACAGCCCTGCAGTCCTTGTGACTATATAAGCAACCATTGGCACTGGGTTTAAAGTTGCTCTTGTGGGAAACAGCCACAAGGCGGCAGCATTATTACGTTCTCAACTCTTGTGACTTTGGCAACAGAGTCTTCCTGGAGGTAGGGTTCCGAGGTTGTAAATTAGAGTGGAATGTGCTTGAACATGCCCCCAGAAGTTTATGTCTCCTTACTTATGTTTGTTTTTTAAATATAATTTCTATTTCTTATCGGGGTAAATTTGATTGGAGTGTTTTGATTGTCTGGCTGTACAGAATCTGCTTAATGATTCCTACATATGTCTGTTCATCTTTGGATCCTGTTACCATGTATATGATCACAGAATGTATATTTTAAAGGTATTCGTGATTATATAATTCATAAAGTTTATCTGTTATATGTTTATATACATTTAACATACATTAGTATATGTATGTTAACCCCATAGTCCTAATTTACCCATCCTCCCACCTTTCATTTTGGCTAACCATTAGTTTATTTGATAAGTCTGTGAGTGTCTTTTTCTGTGGAAATATGTTCATTGGTAGCAATCTTAGGATAACATGTATAAATGATATCATAGGATATTTGTCATACCCTTTTGACTTACTTAACCTTATATGATTATTTCTAGGCTCCACTGTAGTTGTAAACACGGCATTGTTCATTTTTTCGCGAAGCTACTATTCCATATGGTACATTTACCACTTCGTCTTTGTCCATTCATCTGTTTATGGACATTTTTTTTCCTTCCATGTCTTGGCTATTTCAATATTGTTTCAGTGCACATTTGCCTGCATCTGTCTTTCCGATTCTGGTGGTCTTAGGTTATAGGCCCAAAGGTGCCCTGCCGCATCATATGGTAGCTCAATTTTTACCTCTTCAAGCAGCTCGATTCAGTTTGCGTTAGTGCTGTTACCACTTTACATCCCACCAGCAGCTAGAAAGTACACAGTTCTCTAAAACCCCTTCAGCATTTATCGTTTGTAGACTTTTTGCTGATGGTCATGACCGGTGTGAGCTGCACCCTTTTTGACTTTGAATTTGCATGTGGCTAATAATTCCTTATACTGAGCTTTAGGCATGTCCTTTTTTTCTTTTCCTTTTTTTTAAAGAGTGAGTACAACTTCCCTCCTCTGATTGACTTCTTGAAAAAATTCTCATGTGTTGAATTTTCTTGCCTATTCCCTACCCCAGGGCATTTTTGAGGGCGTGTGTCATTTACAGCCCTGCAGTCCTTGTGACTATATAAGCAACCATTAGCACTGGGTTTAAAGCTGCTGTTGTGGGAAACAGCCACAAGGCAGCAGCATTATTACGTTCTCAACTCTTGTTAGTAGTGCAACAGAGTCTTCCTGTAGGTCGTGTTCCGAGGTTGTAAATTAGAGCGGAATGTGCTGGGACAAGCCCCCAGAAGTTTATGTCTCCTTACTTATGTTTGTTTTTTAAGTTTAAATTCTATTTCTTATCGGAGTAAATTTGATTAGAGTGTTTTGATTGTCTGGCTGTACAGAATCTGCTCAATGATTCATGCATATGTCTGTTCATCTTCGGATCCTGTTACCATGTATGTGATTACAAAATGTATATTTTAAAGGTCTTGGTGATTATATAATACATATAGTTTATCTGTTATATGTTTATATACATTTAACATACATTAGTATATGTATGTTAACCCCATAGTCCTAATTTACCCATCCTCCCACCTTTCATTTTGGCTAACCATTAGTTTATTTGATAAGTCTGTGAGTGTCTTTTTCTGTGGAAATATGTTCATTGGTAGCAATCTTAGGATAACATGTATAAATGATATCATACGATATTTGTCATACCCTTTTTACTTACTTAACGTTATATGATTATTTACAGGCTCAACTGTAGTCCTGAAAACGGCATTGTTCATTTTTTCCCAAGGCTACCATTCCATTCTGTCCATATACCACTTCTTCTTTGTCCATTCATCTGTTTATGGACCTTTTTTTGCTTCCATGTCTTGGCTATTTCAGTATTGCTGCAGTGCACATTTGCCTGCCTCTGTCTTTCTGATTCTGGTGGTCTTAGTTTATAGGCCCAAAAGTTGCCCTGCCGCATCATATGGTAGCTCAATTTTTACCTTTTCAAGCAGCTCCATTCAGTTTGCGTTAGTGCTGTTACCACTTTAAATCCCAGCAGCAGCTAGAAGGTACACAGGTCTCTAAAACCCCTTCAGCATTTATAGTTTGTAGATTTTTTGCTGATGGTCCTGACTGGTGTGAGCTGAAACCTTTTTGAATTTGAATTTGCATGTGGCTAATAATTCCTTATACTGAGCTTTACGCATGTCCTTTTTTTTCTTTTCCTTTTTTTTAAAGAGTGAGTACAACTTCCCTCCTCTGATTGATTTCTTGAAAAACTTCTCATGTGTTGAATTTTCTTACCTATTCCCTACCCCAGGGCATTGTTGAGGGCCTGTGGCATTTACAGCCCTGCAGTCCTTGTGACTATATAAGCAACCATTGGCACTGGGTTTAAAGCTGCTCTTGTGGGAAACAGCCACAAGGCGGCAGCATTATTAACGTTCTCAACTCTTGTGACTTTGGCAACAGAGTCTTCCTGGAGGTAGGGTTCCGAGGTTGTAAAATAGAGTGGAATGTGCTGGGACAAGCCGCAGAAGTTTATGTCTCCTTACTTATGTTTGTTTTTTAAATATAATTTCTATTTCTTATCGGGGTAAATTTGATTGGAGTGTTTTGATTGTCTGGCTGTACAGAATCTGCTTAATGATTCCTACATATGTCTGTTCATCTTCGGATCCTGTTACCATGTATGTCATCACAGAATGTATATTTTAAAGGTATTCGTGATTATATAATTCATAAAGTTTATCTGTTATATGTTTATATACATTTAACATACATTAGTATATGTATGTTAACCCCATAGTCCTAATTTACCCATCCTCCCACCTTTCATTTTGGCTAACCATTAGTTTATTTGATAAGTCTGTGAGTGTCTTTTTCTGTGGAAATATGTTCATTGGTAGCAATCTTAGGATAACATGCATAAATGATATCACAGGATATTTGTCATACCCTTTTTACTTACTTAACGTTATATGATTATTTCTAGCCTCAACTGTAGTCCTGAAAACGGCATTGTTCATTTTTTTCCCGAGGCTACTATTCCATTCTGTCTATATACCACTTCTTCTTTGTCCATTCATTTGTTTATGGACCTTTTTTTGCTTCCATGTCTTGGCTATTTCAATATTGTTTCAGTGCACATTTGCCTGCATCTGTCTTTCCGATTCTGGTGGTCTTAGGTTATAGGCCCAAAGGTGCCCTGCCGCATCATATGGTAGCTCAATTTTTACCTCTTCAAGCAGCTCGATTCAGTTTGCGTTAGTGCTGTTACCACTTTACATCCCACCAGCAGCTAGAAAGTACACAGTTCTCTAAAACCCCTTCAGCATTTATCGTTTGTAGACTTTTTGCTGATGGTCATGACCGGTGTGAGCTGCACCCTTTTTGACTTTGAATTTGCATGTGGCTAATAATTCCTTATACTGAGCTTTAGGCATGTCCTTTTTTTCTTTTCCTTTTTTTTTAAAGAGTGAGTACAACTTCCCTCCTCTGATTGACTTCTTGAAAAAATTCTCATGTGTTGAATTTTCTTGCCTATTCCCTACCCCAGGGCATTTTTGAGGGCGTGTGTCATTTACAGCCCTGCAGTCCTTGTGACTATATAAGCAACCATTAGCACTGGGTTTAAAGCTGCTGTTGTGGGAAACAGCCACAAGGCGGCAGCATTATTACGTTCTCAACTCTTGTTAGTAGTGCAACAGAGTCTTCCTGTAGGTCGTGTTCCGAGGTTGTAAATTAGAGTGGAATGTGCTGGGACAAGCCCCCAGAAGTTTATGTCTCCTTACTTATGTTTGTTTTTTAAGTTTAAATTCTATTTCTTATCGGAGTAAATTTGATTAGAGTGTTTTGATTGTCTGGCTGTACAGAATCTGCTCAATGATTCATGCATATGTCTGTTCATCTTCGGATCCTGTTACCATGTATGTGATTACAAAATGTATATTTTAAAGGTCTTGGTGATTATATAATACACATAGTTTATCTGTTATATGTTTATATACATTTAACATACATTAGTATATGTATGTTAACCCCATAGTCCTAATTTACCCATCCTCCCACCTTTCATTTTGGCTAACCATTAGTTTATTTGATAAGTCTGTGAGTGTCTTTTTCTGTGGAAATATGTTCATTGGTAGCAATCTTAGGATAACATGCATAAATGATATCACAGGATATTTGTCATACCCTTTTTACTTACTTAACGTTATATGATTATTTCTAGGCTCAAGTGTAGGCCTGAAAACGGCATTGTTCATTTTTTTCCCGAGGCTACTATTCCATTCTGTCTATATACCACTTCATCTTTGTCCATTCATCTGTTTATGGACCTTTTTTTGCTTCCATGTCTTGGCTATTTCAGTATTGCTGCAGTGCACACTTGCCTGCCTCTGTCTTTCTGATTCTGGTGGTCTTAGTTTATAGGCCCAAAAGTTGCCCTGCTGCATCATATGGTAGCTCAATTTTTACCTTTTCAAGCAGCTCCATTCAGTTTTTGTTAGTGCTGTTACCACTTTAAATCCCAGCAGCAGCTAGAAGGTACACAGTTCTCTAAAACCCCTTCAGCATTTATAGTTTGTAGACTTTTTGCTGATGGTCCTGACTGGTGTGAGCTGAAACCTTTTCGAATTTGAATTTGCATGTGGCTAATAATTCCTTATACTGAGCTTTACGCATGTCCTTTTTTTCCTTTTCCTTTTTTTTTTAAAGAGTGAGTACAACTTCCCTCCTCTGATTGATTTCTTGAAAAACTTCTCATGTGTTGAATTTTCTTGCCTATTCCCTACCCCAGGGCATTGTTGAGGGCCTGTGTCATTTACAGCCCTGCAGTCCTTGTGACTATATAAGCAACCATTGGCACTGGGTTTAAAGCTGCTCTTGTGGGAAACATCCACAAGGCGGCAGCATTATTACGTTCTCAACTCTTGTGACTTTGGCAACAGAGTCTTCCTGGAGGTAGGGTTCCGAGGTTGTAAATTAGAGTGGAATGTGCTGGGACAAGCCGCAGAAGTTTATGTCTCCTTACTTATGTTTGTTTTTTAAATATAATTTCTATTTCTTATCGGGGTAAATTTGATTGGAGTGTTTTGATTGTCTGGCTGTACAGAATCTGCTTAATGATTCCTACATATGTCTGTTCATCTTCGGATCCTGTTACCATGTATGTCATCACAGAATGTATATTTTAAAGGTATTCGTGACTATATAATTCATAAAGTTTATCTGTTATATGTTTATATACATTTAACATACATTAGTATATGTATGTTAACCCCATAGTCCTAATTTACCCATCCTCCCACCTTTCATTTTGGCTAACCATTAGTTTATTTGATAAGTCTGTGAGTGTCTTTTTCTGTGGAAATATGTTCATTGGTAGCAATCTTAGGATAACATGCATAAATGATATCACAGGATATTTGTCATACCCTTTTTACTTACTTAACGTTATATGATTATTTCTAGGCTCAACTGTAGTCCTGAAAACGGCATTGTTCATTTTTTTCCCGAGGCTACTATTCCATTCTGTCTATATACCACTTCTTCTTTGTCCATTCATTTGTTTATGGACCTTTTTTTGCTTCCATGTCTTGGCTATTTCAATATTGTTTCAGTGCACATTTGCCTGCATCTGTCTTTCCGATTCTGGTGGTCTTAGGTTATAGGCCCAAAGGTGCCCTGCCGCATCATATGGTAGCTCAATTTTTACCTCTTCAAGCAGCTCGATTCAGTTTGCGTTAGTGCTGTTACCACTTTACATCCCACCAGCAGCTAGAAAGTACACAGTTCTCTAAAACCCCTTCAGCATTTATCGTTTGTAGACTTTTTGCTGATGGTCATGACCGGTGTGAGCTGCACCCTTTTTGACTTTGAATTTGCATGTGGCTAATAATTCCTTATACTGAGCTTTAGGCATGTCCTTTTTTTCTTTTCCTTTTTTTTTAAAGAGTGAGTACAACTTCCCTCCTCTGATTGACTTCTTGAAAAAATTCTCATGTGTTGAATTTTCTTGCCTATTCCCTACCCCAGGGCATTTTTGAGGGCGTGTGTCATTTACAGCCCTGCAGTCCTTGTGACTATATAAGCAACCATTAGCACTGGGTTTAAAGCTGCTGTTGTGGGAAACAGCCACAAGGCGGCAGCATTATTACGTTCTCAACTCTTGTTAGTAGTGCAACAGAGTCTTCCTGTAGGTCGTGTTCCGAGGTTGTAAATTAGAGTGGAATGTGCTGGGACAAGCCCCCAGAAGTTTATGTCTCCTTACTTATGTTTGTTTTTTAAGTTTAAATTCTATTTCTTATCGGAGTAAATTTGATTAGAGTGTTTTGATTGTCTGGCTGTACAGAATCTGCTCAATGATTCATGCTTATGTCTGTTCATCTTCGGATCCTGTTACCATGTATGTGATTACAAAATGTATATTTTAAAGGTCTTGGTGATTATATAATACATATAGTTTATCTGTTATATGTTTATATACATTTAACATACATTAGTATATGTATGTTAACCCCATAGTCCTAATTTACCCATCCTCCCACCTTTCATTTTGGCTAACCATTAGTTTATTTGATAAGTCTGTGAGTGTCTTTTTCTGTGGAAATATGTTCATTGGTAGCAATCTTAGGATAACATGCATAAATGATATCACAGGATATTTGTCATACCCTTTTTACTTACTTAACGTTATATGATTATTTCTAGGCTCAAGTGTAGGCCTGAAAACGGCATTGTTCATTTTTTTCCCGAGGCTACTATTCCATTCTGTCTATATACCACTTCATCTTTGTCCATTCATCTGTTTATGGACCTTTTTTTGCTTCCATGTCTTGGCTATTTCAGTATTGCTGCAGTGCACATTTGCCTGCCTCTGTCTTTCTGATTCTGGTGGTCTTAGTTTATAGGCCTAAAAGTTGCCCTGCTGCATCATATGGTAGCTCAATTTTTACCTTTTCAAGCAGCTCCATTCAGTTTTTGTTAGTGCTGTTACCACTTTAAATCCCAGCAGCAGCTAGAAGGTACACAGTTCTCTAAAACCCCTTCAGCATTTATAGTTTGTAGACTTTTTGTTGATGGTCCTGACTGGTGTGAGCTGAAACCTTTTCGAATTTGAATTTGCATGTGGCTAATAATTCCTTATACTGAGCTTTACGCATGTCCTTTTTTTCCTTTTCCTTTTTTTTTAAAGAGTGAGTACAACTTCCCTCCTCTGATTGATTTCTTGAAAAACTTCTCATGTGTTGAATTTTCTTGCCTATTCCCTACCCCAGGGCATTGTTGAGGGCCTGTGTCATTTACAGCCCTGTAGTCCTTGTGACTATATAAGCAACCATTGGCACTGGGTTTAAAGCTGCTCTTGTGGGAAACAGCCACAAGGCGGCAGCATTATTACGTTCTCAACTCTTGTGACTTTGGCAACAGAGTCTTCCTGGAGGTAGGGTTCCGAGGTTGTAAATTAGAGTGGAATGTGCTGGGACAAGCCGCAGAAGTTTATGTCTCCTTACTTATGTTTGTTTTTTAAATATAATTTCTATTTCTTATCGGGGTAAATTTGATTGGAGTGTTTTGATTGTCTGGCTGTACAGAATCTGCTTAATGATTCCTACATATGTCTGTTCATCTTCGGATCCTGTTACCATGTATGTCATCACAGAATGTATATTTTAAAGGTATTCGTGACTATATAATTCATAAAGTTTATCTGTTATATGTTTATATACATTTAACATACATTAGTATATGTATGTTAACCCCATAGTCCTAATTTACCCATCCTCCCACCTTTCATTTTGGCTAACCATTAGTTTATTTGATAAGTCTGTGAGTGTCTTTTTCTGTGGAAATATGTTCATTGGTAGCAATCTTAGGATAACATGCATAAATGATATCACAGGATATTTGTCATACCCTTTTTACTTACTTAACGTTATATGATTATTTCTAGGCTCAACTGTAGTCCTGAAAACGGCATTGTTCATTTTTTTCCCGAGGCTACTATTCCATTCTGTCTATATACCACTTCTTCTTTGTCCATTCATTTGTTTATGGACCTTTTTTTGCTTCCATGTCTTGGCTATTTCAATATTGTTTCAGTGCACATTTGCCTGCATCTGTCTTTCCGATTCTGGTGGTCTTAGGTTATAGGCCCAAAGGTGCCCTGCCGCATCATATGGTAGCTCAATTTTTACCTCTTCAAGCAGCTCGATTCAGTTTGCGTTAGTGCTGTTACCACTTTACATCCCACCAGCAGCTAGAAAGTACACAGTTCTCTAAAACCCCTTCAGCATTTATCGTTTGTAGACTTTTTGCTGATGGTCATGACCGGTGTGAGCTGCACCCTTTTTGACTTTGAATTTGCATGTGGCTAATAATTCCTTATACTGAGCTTTAGGCATGTCCTTTTTTTCTTTTCCTTTTTTTTTAAAGAGTGAGTACAACTTCCCTCCTCTGATTGACTTCTTGAAAAAATTCTCATGTGTTGAATTTTCTTGCCTATTCCCTACCCCAGGGCATTTTTGAGGGCGTGTGTCATTTACAGCCCTGCAGTCCTTGTGACTATATAAGCAACCATTAGCACTGGGTTTAAAGCTGCTGTTGTGGGAAACAGCCACAAGGCGGCAGCCTTATTACGTTCTCAACTCTTGTTAGTAGTGCAACAGAGTCTTCCTGTAGGTCGTGTTCCGAGGTTGTAAATTAGAGTGGAATGTGCTGGGACAAGCCCCCAGAAGTTTATGTCTCCTTACTTATGTTTGTTTTTTAAGTTTAAATTCTATTTCTTATCGGAGTAAATTTGATTAGAGTGTTTTGATTGTCTGGCTGTACAGAATCTGCTCAATGATTCATGCATATGTCTGTTCATCTTCGGATCCTGTTACCATGTATGTCATCACAGTATGTATATTTTAAAGGTCTTGGTGATTATATAATACATATAGTTTATCTGTTATATGTTTATATACATTTAACATACATTAGTATATGTATGTTAACCCCATAGTCCTAATTTACCCATCCTCCCACCTTTCATTTTGGCTAACCATTAGTTTATTTGATAAGTCTGTGAGTGTCTTTTTCTGTGGAAATATGTTCATTGGTAGCAATCTTAGGATAACATGCATAAATGATATCACAGGATATTTGTCATACCCTTTTTACTTACTTAACGTTATATGATTATTTCTAGCCTCAACTGTAGTCCTGAAAACGGCATTGTTCATTTTTTTCCCGAGGCTACTATTCCATTCTGTCTATATACCACTTCTTCTTTGTCCATTCATTTGTTTATGGACCTTTTTTTGCTTCCATGTCTTGGCTATTTCAATATTGTTTCAGTGCACATTTGCCTGCATCTGTCTTTCCGATTCTGGTGGTCTTAGGTTATAGGCCCAAAGGTGCCCTGCCGCATCATATGGTAGCTCAATTTTTACCTCTTCAAGCAGCTCGATTCAGTTTGCGTTAGTGCCGTTACCACTTTACATCCCACCAGCAGCTAGAAAGTACACAGTTCTCTAAAACCCCTTCAGCATTTATCGTTTGTAGACTTTTTGCTGATGGTCATGACCGGTGTGAGCTGCACCCTTTTTGACTTTGAATTTGCATGTGGCTAATAATTCCTTATACTGAGCTTTAGGCATGTCCTTTTTTTCTTTTCCTTTTTTTTTAAAGAGTGAGTACAACTTCCCTCCTCTGATTGACTTCTTGAAAAAATTCTCATGTGTTGAATTTTCTTGCCTATTCCCTACCCCAGGGCATTTTTGAGGGCGTGTGTCATTTACAGCCCTGCAGTCCTTGTGACTATATAAGCAACCATTAGCACTGGGTTTAAAGCTGCTGTTGTGGGAAACAGCCACAAGGCGGCAGCATTATTACGTTCTCAACTCTTGTTAGTAGTGCAACAGAGTCTTCCTGTAGGTCGTGTTCCGAGGTTGTAAATTAGAGTGGAATGTGCTGGGACAAGCCCCCAGAAGTTTATGTCTCCTTACTTATGTTTGTTTTTTAAGTTTAAATTCTATTTCTTATCGGAGTAAATTTGATTAGAGTGTTTTGATTGTCTGGCTGTACAGAATCTGCTCAATGATTCATGCATATGTCTGTTCATCTTCGGATCCTGTTACCATGTATGTGATTACAAAATGTATATTTTAAAGGTCTTGGTGATTATATAATACATATAGTTTATCTGTTATATGTTTATATACATTTAACATACATTAGTATATGTATGTTAACCCCATAGTCCTAATTTACCCATCCTCCCACCTTTCATTTTGGCTAACCATTAGTTTATTTGATAAGTCTGTGAGTGTCTTTTTCTGTGGAAATATGTTCATTGGTAGCAATCTTAGGATAACATGCATAAATGATATCACAGGATATTTGTCATACCCTTTTTACTTACTTAACGTTATATGATTATTTCTAGGCTCAAGTGTAGGCCTGAAAACGGCATTGTTCATTTTTTTCCCGAGGCTACTATTCCATTCTGTCTATATACCACTTCATCTTTGTCCATTCATCTGTTTATGGACCTTTTTTTGCTTCCATGTCTTGGCTATTTCAGTATTGCTGCAGTGCACATTTGCCTGCCTCTGTCTTTCTGATTCTGGTGGTCTTAGTTTATAGGCCCAAAAGTTGCCCTGCTGCATCATATGGTAGCTCAATTTTTACCTTTTCAAGCAGCTCCATTCAGTTTTTGTTAGTGCTGTTACCACTTTAAATCCCAGCAGCAGCTAGAAGGTACACAGTTCTCTAAAACCCCTTCAGCATTTATAGTTTGTAGACTTTTTGCTGATGGTCCTGACTGGTGTGAGCTGAAACCTTTTCGAATTTGAATTTGCATGTGGCTAATAATTCCTTATACTGAGCTTTACGCATGTCCTTTTTTTCCTTTTCCTTTTTTTTTTAAAGAGTGAGTACAACTTCCCTCCTCTGATTGATTTCTTGAAAAACTTCTCATGTGTTGAATTTTCTTGCCTATTCCCTACCCCAGGGCATTGTTGAGGGCCTGTGTCATTTACAGCCCTGCAGTCCTTGTGACTATATAAGCAACCATTGGCACTGGGTTTAAAGCTGCTCTTGTGGGAAACAGCCACAAGGCGGCAGCATTATTACGTTCTCAACTCTTGTGACTTTGGCAACAGAGTCTTCCTGGAGGTAGGGTTCCGAGGTTGTAAATTAGAGTGGAATGTGCTGGGACAAGCCGCAGAAGTTTATGTCTCCTTACTTATGTTTGTTTTTTAAATATAATTTCTATTTCTTATCGGGGTAAATTTGATTGGAGTGTTTTGATTGTCTGGCTGTACAGAATCTGCTTAATGATTCCTACATATGTCTGTTCATCTTCGGATCCTGTTACCATGTATGTCATCACAGAATGTATATTTTAAAGGTATTCGTGATTATATAATTCATAAAGTTTATCTGTTATATGTTTATATACATTTAACATACATTAGTATATGTATGTTAACCCCATAGTCCTAATTTACCCATCCTCCCACCTTTCATTTTGGCTAACCATTAGTTTATTTGATAAGTCTGTGAGTGTCTTTTTCTGTGGAAATATGTTCATTGGGAGCAATCTTAGGATAACATGCATAAATGATATCACAGGATATTTGTCATACCCTTTTTACTTACTTAACGTTATATGATTATTTCTAGGCTCAACTGTAGTCCTGAAAACGGCATTGTTCATTTTTTTCCCGAGGCTACTATTCCATTCTGTCTATATACCACTTCTTCTTTGTCCATTCATTTGTTTATGGACCTTTTTTTGCTTCCATGTCTTGGCTATTTCAATATTGTTTCAGTGCACATTTGCCTGCATCTGTCTTTCCGATTCTGGTGGTCTTAGGTTATAGGCCCAAAGGTGCCCTGCCGCATCATATGGTAGCTCAATTTTTACCTCTTCAAGCAGCTCGATTCAGTTTGCGTTAGTGCCGTTACCACTTTACATCCCACCAGCAGCTAGAAAGTACACAGTTCTCTAAAACCCCTTCAGCATTTATCGTTTGTAGACGTTTTGCTGATGGTCATGACCGGTGTGAGCTGCACCCTTTTTGACTTTGAATTTGCATGTGGCTAATAATTCCTTATACTGAGCTTTAGGCATGTCCTTTTTTTCTTTTCCTTTTTTTTTAAAGAGTGAGTACAACTTCCCTCCTCTGATTGACTTCTTGAAAAAATTCTCATGTGTTGAATTTTCTTGCCTATTCCCTACCCCAGGGCATTTTTGAGGGCGTGTGTCATTTACAGCCCTGCAGTCCTTGTGACTATATAAGCAACCATTAGCACTGGGTTTAAAGCTGCTGTTGTGGGAAACAGCCACAAGGCGGCAGCATTATTACGTTCTCAACTCTTGTTAGTAGTGCAACAGAGTCTTCCTGTAGGTCGTGTTCCGAGGTTGTAAATTAGAGCGGAATGTGCTGGGACAAGCCCCCAGAAGTTTATGTCTCCTTACTTATGTTTGTTTTTTAAGTTTAAATTCTATTTCTTATCGGAGTAAATTTGATTAGAGTGTTTTGATTGTCTGGCTGTACAGAATCTGCTCAATGATTCATGCATATGTCTGTTCATCTTCGGATCCTGTTACCATGTATGTGATTACAAAATGTATATTTTAAAGGTCTTGGTGATTATATAATACATATAGTTTATCTGTTATATGTTTATATACATTTAACATACATTAGTATATGTATGTTAACCCCATAGTCCTAATTTACCCATCCTCCCACCTTTCATTTTGGCTAACCATTAGTTTATTTGATAAGTCTGTGAGTGTCTTTTTCTGTGGAAATATGTTCATTGGTAGCAATCTTAGGATAACATGTATAAATGATATCATACGATATTTGTCATACCCTTTTTACTTACTTAAAGTTATATGAATATTTACAGGCTCAACTGTAGTCCTGAAAACGGCATTGTTCATTTTTTCCCAAGGCTACCATTCCATTCTGTCCATATACCACTTCTTCTTTGTCCATTCATCTGTTTATGGACCTTTTTTTGCTTCCATGTCTTGGCTATTTCAGTATTGCTGCAGTGCACATTTGCCTGCCTCTGTCTTTCTGATTCTGGTGGTCTTAGTTTATAGGCCCAAAAGGTGCCCTGCCGCATCATATGATAGGTCAATTTTTACCTTTTCAAGCAGCTCCATTCAGTTTGCGTTAGTGCTGTTACCACTTTAAATCCCAGCAGCAGCTAGAAGGTACACAGTTCTCTAAAACCCCTTCAGCATTTATAGTTTGTAGACTTTTTGCTGATGGTCCTGACTGGTGTGAGCTGAAACCTTTTTGAATTTGAATTTGCATGTGGCTAATAATTCCTTATACTGAGCTTTACGCATGTCCTTTTTTTTCTTTTCCTTTTTTTTAAAGAGTGAGTACAACTTCCCTCCTCTTATTGATTTCTTGGAAAATTTCTCATGTCTTGAATTTTCTTGCCTATTCCCTACGCCAGGGGATGTTTTGAGGGCCTGTGTCATTTACAGCCCTGCAGTCCTTGTGACTATATAAGCAACCATTGGCACTGGGTTTAAAGTTGCTCTTGTGGGAAACAGCCACAAGGCGGCAGCATTATTACGTTCTCAACTCTTGTGACTTTGGCAACAGAGTCTTCCTGGAGGTAGGGTTCCGAGGTTGTAAATTAGAGTGGAATGTGCTTGAACATGCCCCCAGAAGTTTATGTCTCCTTACTTATGTTTGTTTTTTAAATATAATTTCTATTTCTTATCGGGGTAAATTTGATTGGAGTGTTTTGATTGTCTGGCTGTACAGAATCTGCTTAATGATTCCTACATATGTCTGTTCATCTTTGGATCCTGTTACCATGTATATGATCACAGAATGTATATTTTAAAGGTATTCGTGATTATATAATTCATAAAGTTTATCTGTTATATGTTTATATACATTTAACATACATTAGTATATGTATGTTAACCCCATAGTCCTAATTTACCCATCCTCCCACCTTTCATTTTGGCTAACCATTAGTTTATTTGATAAGTCTGTGAGTGTCTTTTTCTGTGGAAATATGTTCATTGGTAGCAATCTTAGGATAACATGTATAAATGATATCATAGGATATTTGTCATACCCTTTTGACTTACTTAACCTTATATGATTATTTCTAGGCTCCACTGTAGTTGTAAACACGGCATTGTTCATTTTTTCGCGAAGCTACTATTCCATATGGTACATTTACCACTTCGTCTTTGTCCATTCATCTGTTTATGGACATTTTTTTTCCTTCCATGTCTTGGCTATTTCAATATTGTTTCAGTGCACATTTGCCTGCATCTGTCTTTCCGATTCTGGTGGTCTTAGGTTATAGGCCCAAAGGTGCCCTGCCGCATCATATGGTAGCTCAATTTTTACCTCTTCAAGCAGCTCGATTCAGTTTGCGTTAGTGCTGTTACCACTTTACATCCCACCAGCAGCTAGAAAGTACACAGTTCTCTAAAACCCCTTCAGCATTTATCGTTTGTAGACTTTTTGCTGATGGTCATGACCGGTGTGAGCTGCACCCTTTTTGACTTTGAATTTGCATGTGGCTAATAATTCCTTATACTGAGCTTTAGGCATGTCCTTTTTTTCTTTTCCTTTTTTTTAAAGAGTGAGTACAACTTCCCTCCTCTGATTGACTTCTTGAAAAAATTCTCATGTGTTGAATTTTCTTGCCTATTCCCTACCCCAGGGCATTTTTGAGGGCGTGTGTCATTTACAGCCCTGCAGTCCTTGTGACTATATAAGCAACCATTAGCACTGGGTTTAAAGCTGCTGTTGTGGGAAACAGCCACAAGGCGGCAGCATTATTACGTTCTCAACTCTTGTTAGTAGTGCAACAGAGTCTTCCTGTAGGTCGTGTTCCGAGGTTGTAAATTAGAGCGGAATGTGCTGGGACAAGCCCCCAGAAGTTTATGTCTCCTTACTTATGTTTGTTTTTTAAGTTTAAATTCTATTTCTTATCGGAGTAAATTTGATTAGAGTGTTTTGATTGTCTGGCTGTACAGAATCTGCTCAATGATTCATGCATATGTCTGTTCATCTTCGGATCCTGTTACCATGTATGTGATTACAAAATGTATATTTTAAAGGTCTTGGTGATTATATAATACATATAGTTTATCTGTTATATGTTTATATACATTTAACATACATTAGTATATGTATGTTAACCCCATAGTCCTAATTTACCCATCCTCCCACCTTTCATTTTGGCTAACCATTAGTTTATTTGATAAGTCTGTGAGTGTCTTTTTCTGTGGAAATATGTTCATTGGTAGCAATCTTAGGATAACATGTATAAATGATATCATACGATATTTGTCATACCCTTTTTACTTACTTAACGTTATATGATTATTTACAGGCTCAACTGTAGTCCTGAAAACGGCATTGTTCATTTTTTCCCAAGGCTACCATTCCATTCTGTCCATATACCACTTCTTCTTTGTCCATTCATCTGTTTATGGACCTTTTTTTGCTTCCATGTCTTGGCTATTTCAGTATTGCTGCAGTGCACATTTGCCTGCCTCTGTCTTTCTGATTCTGGTGGTCTTAGTTTATAGGCCCAAAAGTTGCCCTGCCGCATCATATGGTAGCTCAATTTTTACCTTTTCAAGCAGCTCCATTCAGTTTGCGTTAGTGCTGTTACCACTTTAAATCCCAGCAGCAGCTAGAAGGTACACAGGTCTCTAAAACCCCTTCAGCATTTATAGTTTGTAGACTTTTTGCTGATGGTCCTGACTGGTGTGAGCTGAAACCTTTTTGAATTTGAATTTGCATGTGGCTAATAATTCCTTATACTGAGCTTTACGCATGTCCTTTTTTTTCTTTTCCTTTTTTTTAAAGAGTGAGTACAACTTCCCTCCTCTGATTGATTTCTTGAAAAACTTCTCATGTGTTGAATTTTCTTACCTATTCCCTACCCCAGGGCATTGTTGAGGGCCTGTGGCATTTACAGCCCTGCAGTCCTTGTGACTATATAAGCAACCATTGGCACTGGGTTTAAAGCTGCTCTTGTGGGAAACAGCCACAAGGCGGCAGCATTATTAACGTTCTCAACTCTTGTGACTTTGGCAACAGAGTCTTCCTGGAGGTAGGGTTCCGAGGTTGTAAATTAGAGTGGAATGTGCTGGGACAAGCCGCAGAAGTTTATGTCTCCTTACTTATGTTTGTTTTTTAAATATAATTTCTATTTCTTATCGGGGTAAATTTGATTGGAGTGTTTTGATTGTCTGGCTGTACAGAATCTGCTTAATGATTCCTACATATGTCTGTTCATCTTCGGATCCTGTTACCATGTATGTCATCACAGAATGTATATTTTAAAGGTATTCGTGATTATATAATTCATAAAGTTTATCTGTTATATGTTTATATACATTTAACATACATTAGTATATGTATGTTAACCCCATAGTCCTAATTTACCCATCCTCCCACCTTTCATTTTGGCTAACCATTAGTTTATTTGATAAGTCTGTGAGTGTCTTTTTCTGTGGAAATATGTTCATTGGTAGCAATCTTAGGATAACATGCATAAATGATATCACAGGATATTTGTCATACCCTTTTTACTTACTTAACGTTATATGATTATTTCTAGCCTCAACTGTAGTCCTGAAAACGGCATTGTTCATTTTTTTCCCGAGGCTACTATTCCATTCTGTCTATATACCACTTCTTCTTTGTCCATTCATTTGTTTATGGACCTTTTTTTGCTTCCATGTCTTGGCTATTTCAATATTGTTTCAGTGCACATTTGCCTGCATCTGTCTTTCCGATTCTGGTGGTCTTAGGTTATAGGCCCAAAGGTGCCCTGCCGCATCATATGGTAGCTCAATTTTTACCTCTTCAAGCAGCTCAATTCAGTTTGCGTTAGTGCCGTTACCACTTTACATCCCACCAGCAGCTAGAAAGTACACAGTTCTCTAAAACCCCTTCAGCATTTATCGTTTGTAGACTTTTTGCTGATGGTCATGACCGGTGTGAGCTGCACCCTTTTTGACTTTGAATTTGCATGTGGCTAATAATTCCTTATACTGAGCTTTAGGCATGTCCTTTTTTTCTTTTCCTTTTTTTTTAAAGAGTGAGTACAACTTCCCTCCTCTGATTGACTTCTTGAAAAAATTCTCATGTGTTGAATTTTCTTGCCTATTCCCTACCCCAGGGCATTTTTGAGGGCGTGTGTCATTTACAGCCCTGCAGTCCTTGTGACTATATAAGCAACCATTAGCACTGGGTTTAAAGCTGCTGTTGTGGGAAACAGCCACAAGGCGGCAGCATTATTACGTTCTCAACTCTTGTTAGTAGTGCAACAGAGTCTTCCTGTAGGTCGTGTTCCGAGGTTGTAAATTAGAGTGGAATGTGCTGGGACAAGCCCCCAGAAGTTTATGTCTCCTTACTTATGTTTGTTTTTTAAGTTTAAATTCTATTTCTTATCGGAGTAAATTTGATTAGAGTGTTTTGATTGTCTGGCTGTACAGAATCTGCTCAATGATTCATGCATATGTCTGTTCATCTTCGGATCCTGTTACCATGTATGTGATTACAAAATGTATATTTTAAAGGTCTTGGTGATTATATAATACACATAGTTTATCTGTTATATGTTTATATACATTTAACATACATTAGTATATGTATGTTAACCCCATAGTCCTAATTTACCCATCCTCCCACCTTTCATTTTGGCTAACCATTAGTTTATTTGATAAGTCTGTGAGTGTCTTTTTCTGTGGAAATATGTTCATTGGTAGCAATCTTAGGATAACATGCATAAATGATATCACAGGATATTTGTCATACCCTTTTTACTTACTTAACGTTATATGATTATTTCTAGGCTCAAGTGTAGGCCTGAAAACGGCATTGTTCATTTTTTTCCCGAGGCTACTATTCCATTCTGTCTATATACCACTTCATCTTTGTCCATTCATCTGTTTATGGACCTTTTTTTGCTTCCATGTCTTGGCTATTTCAGTATTGCTGCAGTGCACACTTGCCTGCCTCTGTCTTTCTGATTCTGGTGGTCTTAGTTTATAGGCCCAAAAGTTGCCCTGCTGCATCATATGGTAGCTCAATTTTTACCTTTTCAAGCAGCTCCATTCAGTTTTTGTTAGTGCTGTTACCACTTTAAATCCCAGCAGCAGCTAGAAGGTACACAGTTCTCTAAAACCCCTTCAGCATTTATAGTTTGTAGACTTTTTGCTGATGGTCCTGACTGGTGTGAGCTGAAACCTTTTCGAATTTGAATTTGCATGTGGCTAATAATTCCTTATACTGAGCTTTACGCATGTCCTTTTTTTCCTTTTCCTTTTTTTTTTAAAGAGTGAGTACAACTTCCCTCCTCTGATTGATTTCTTGAAAAACTTCTCATGTGTTGAATTTTCTTGCCTATTCCCTACCCCAGGGCATTGTTGAGGGCCTGTGTCATTTACAGCCCTGCAGTCCTTGTGACTATATAAGCAACCATTGGCACTGGGTTTAAAGCTGCTCTTGTGGGAAACAGCCACAAGGCGGCAGCATTATTACGTTCTCAACTCTTGTGACTTTGGCAACAGAGTCTTCCTGGAGGTAGGGTTCCGAGGTTGTAAATTAGAGTGGAATGTGCTGGGACAAGCCGCAGAAGTTTATGTCTCCTTACTTATATTTGTTTTTTAAATATAATTTCTATTTCTTATCGGGGTAAATTTGATTGGAGTGTTTTGATTGTCTGGCTGTACAGAATCTGCTTAATGATTCCTACATATGTCTGTTCATCTTCGGATCCTGTTACCATGTATGTCATCACAGAATGTATATTTTAAAGGTATTCGTGATTATATAATTCATAAAGTTTATCTGTTATATGTTTATATACATTTAACATACATTAGTATATGTATGTTAACCCCATAGTCCTAATTTACCCATCCTCCCACCTTTCATTTTGGCTAACCATTAGTTTATTTGATAAGTCTGTGAGTGTCTTTTTCTGTGGAAATATGTTCATTGGTAGCAATCTTAGGATAACATGCATAAATGATATCACAGGATATTTGTCATACCCTTTTTACTTACTTAACGTTATATGATTATTTCTAGGCTCAACTGTAGTCCTGAAAACGGCATTGTTCATTTTTTTCCCGAGGCTACTATTCCATTCTGTCTATATACCACTTCTTCTTTGTCCATTCATTTGTTTATGGACCTTTTTTTGCTTCCATGTCTTGGCTATTTCAATATTGTTTCAGTGCACATTTGCCTGCATCTGTCTTTCCGATTCTGGTGGTCTTAGGTTATAGGCCCAAAGGTGCCCTGCCGCATCATATGGTAGCTCAATTTTTACCTCTTCAAGCAGCTCGATTCAGTTTGCGTTAGTGCCGTTACCACTTTACATCCCACCAGCAGCTAGAAAGTACACAGTTCTCTAAAACCCCTTCAGCATTTATAGTTTGTAGACTTTTTGCTGATGGTCCTGACTGGTGTGAGCTGAAACCTTTTTAAATTTGAATTTGCATGTGGCTAATAATTCCTTATACTGAGCTTTACGCATGTCCTTTTTTTTCTTTTCCTTTTTTTTAAAGAGTGAGTACAACTTCCCTCCTCTTATTGATTTCTTGGAAAATTTCTCATGTCTTGAATTTTCTTGCCTATTCCCTACGCCAGGGGATGTTTTGAGGGCCTGTGTCATTTACAGCCCTGCAGTCCTTGTGACTATATAAGCAACCATTGGCACTGGGTTTAAAGTTGCTCTTGTGGGAAACAGCCACAAGGCGGCAGCATTATTACGTTCTCAACTCTTGTGACTTTGGCAACAGAGTCTTCCTGGAGGTAGGGTTCCGAGGTTGTAAATTAGAGTGGAATGTGCTTGAACATGCCCCCAGAAGTTTATGTCTCCTTACTTATGTTTGTTTTTTAAATATAATTTCTATTTCTTATCGGGGTAAATTTGATTGGAGTGTTTTGATTGTCTGGCTGTACAGAATCTGCTTAATGATTCCTACATATGTCTGTTCATCTTTGGATCCTGTTACCATGTATATGATCACAGAATGTATATTTTAAAGGTATTCGTGATTATATAATTCATAAAGTTTATCTGTTATATGTTTATATACATTTAACATACATTAGTATATGTATGTTAACCCCATAGTCCTAATTTACCCATCCTCCCACCTTTCATTTTGGCTAACCATTAGTTTATTTGATAAGTCTGTGAGTGTCTTTTTCTGTGGAAATATGTTCATTGGTAGCAATCTTAGGATAACATGTATAAATGATATCATAGGATATTTGTCATACCCTTTTGACTTACTTAACCTTATATGATTATTTCTAGGCTCCACTGTAGTTGTAAACACGGCATTGTTCATTTTTTCGCGAAGCTACTATTCCATATGGTACATTTACCACTTCGTCTTTGTCCATTCATCTGTTTATGGACATTTTTTTTCCTTCCATGTCTTGGCTATTTCAATATTGTTTCAGTGCACATTTGCCTGCATCTGTCTTTCCGATTCTGGTGGTCTTAGGTTATAGGCCCAAAGGTGCCCTGCCGCATCATATGGTAGCTCAATTTTTACCTCTTCAAGCAGCTCGATTCAGTTTGCGTTAGTGCTGTTACCACTTTACATCCCACCAGCAGCTAGAAAGTACACAGTTCTCTAAAACCCCTTCAGCATTTATCGTTTGTAGACTTTTTGCTGATGGTCATGACCGGTGTGAGCTGCACCCTTTTTGACTTTGAATTTGCATGTGGCTAATAATTCCTTATACTGAGCTTTAGGCATGTCCTTTTTTTCTTTTCCTTTTTTTTAAAGAGTGAGTACAACTTCCCTCCTCTGATTGACTTCTTGAAAAAATTCTCATGTGTTGAATTTTCTTGCCTATTCCCTACCCCAGGGCATTTTTGAGGGCGTGTGTCATTTACAGCCCTGCAGTCCTTGTGACTATATAAGCAACCATTAGCACTGGGTTTAAAGCTGCTGTTGTGGGAAACAGCCACAAGGCAGCAGCATTATTACGTTCTCAACTCTTGTTAGTAGTGCAACAGAGTCTTCCTGTAGGTCGTGTTCCGAGGTTGTAAATTAGAGCGGAATGTGCTGGGACAAGCCCCCAGAAGTTTATGTCTCCTTACTTATGTTTGTTTTTTAAGTTTAAATTCTATTTCTTATCGGAGTAAATTTGATTAGAGTGTTTTGATTGTCTGGCTGTACAGAATCTGCTCAATGATTCATGCATATGTCTGTTCATCTTCGGATCCTGTTACCATGTATGTGATTACAAAATGTATATTTTAAAGGTCTTGGTGATTATATAATACATATAGTTTATCTGTTATATGTTTATATACATTTAACATACATTAGTATATGTATGTTAACCCCATAGTCCTAATTTACCCATCCTCCCACCTTTCATTTTGGCTAACCATTAGTTTATTTGATAAGTCTGTGAGTGTCTTTTTCTGTGGAAATATGTTCATTGGTAGCAATCTTAGGATAACATGTATAAATGATATCATACGATATTTGTCATACCCTTTTTACTTACTTAACGTTATATGATTATTTACAGGCTCAACTGTAGTCCTGAAAACGGCATTGTTCATTTTTTCCCAAGGCTACCATTCCATTCTGTCCATATACCACTTCTTCTTTGTCCATTCATCTGTTTATGGACCTTTTTTTGCTTCCATGTCTTGGCTATTTCAGTATTGCTGCAGTGCACATTTGCCTGCCTCTGTCTTTCTGATTCTGGTGGTCTTAGTTTATAGGCCCAAAAGTTGCCCTGCCGCATCATATGGTAGCTCAATTTTTACCTTTTCAAGCAGCTCCATTCAGTTTGCGTTAGTGCTGTTACCACTTTAAATCCCAGCAGCAGCTAGAAGGTACACAGGTCTCTAAAACCCCTTCAGCATTTATAGTTTGTAGATTTTTTGCTGATGGTCCTGACTGGTGTGAGCTGAAACCTTTTTGAATTTGAATTTGCATGTGGCTAATAATTCCTTATACTGAGCTTTACGCATGTCCTTTTTTTTCTTTTCCTTTTTTTTAAAGAGTGAGTACAACTTCCCTCCTCTGATTGATTTCTTGAAAAACTTCTCATGTGTTGAATTTTCTTACCTATTCCCTACCCCAGGGCATTGTTGAGGGCCTGTGGCATTTACAGCCCTGCAGTCCTTGTGACTATATAAGCAACCATTGGCACTGGGTTTAAAGCTGCTCTTGTGGGAAACAGCCACAAGGCGGCAGCATTATTAACGTTCTCAACTCTTGTGACTTTGGCAACAGAGTCTTCCTGGAGGTAGGGTTCCGAGGTTGTAAAATAGAGTGGAATGTGCTGGGACAAGCCGCAGAAGTTTATGTCTCCTTACTTATGTTTGTTTTTTAAATATAATTTCTATTTCTTATCGGGGTAAATTTGATTGGAGTGTTTTGATTGTCTGGCTGTACAGAATCTGCTTAATGATTCCTACATATGTCTGTTCATCTTCGGATCCTGTTACCATGTATGTCATCACAGAATGTATATTTTAAAGGTATTCGTGATTATATAATTCATAAAGTTTATCTGTTATATGTTTATATACATTTAACATACATTAGTATATGTATGTTAACCCCATAGTCCTAATTTACCCATCCTCCCACCTTTCATTTTGGCTAACCATTAGTTTATTTGATAAGTCTGTGAGTGTCTTTTTCTGTGGAAATATGTTCATTGGTAGCAATCTTAGGATAACATGCATAAATGATATCACAGGATATTTGTCATACCCTTTTTACTTACTTAACGTTATATGATTATTTCTAGCCTCAACTGTAGTCCTGAAAACGGCATTGTTCATTTTTTTCCCGAGGCTACTATTCCATTCTGTCTATATACCACTTCTTCTTTGTCCATTCATTTGTTTATGGACCTTTTTTTGCTTCCATGTCTTGGCTATTTCAATATTGTTTCAGTGCACATTTGCCTGCATCTGTCTTTCCGATTCTGGTGGTCTTAGGTTATAGGCCCAAAGGTGCCCTGCCGCATCATATGGTAGCTCAATTTTTACCTCTTCAAGCAGCTCGATTCAGTTTGCGTTAGTGCTGTTACCACTTTACATCCCACCAGCAGCTAGAAAGTACACAGTTCTCTAAAACCCCTTCAGCATTTATCGTTTGTAGACTTTTTGCTGATGGTCATGACCGGTGTGAGCTGCACCCTTTTTGACTTTGAATTTGCATGTGGCTAATAATTCCTTATACTGAGCTTTAGGCATGTCCTTTTTTTCTTTTCCTTTTTTTTTAAAGAGTGAGTACAACTTCCCTCCTCTGATTGACTTCTTGAAAAAATTCTCATGTGTTGAATTTTCTTGCCTATTCCCTACCCCAGGGCATTTTTGAGGGCGTGTGTCATTTACAGCCCTGCAGTCCTTGTGACTATATAAGCAACCATTAGCACTGGGTTTAAAGCTGCTGTTGTGGGAAACAGCCACAAGGCGGCAGCATTATTACGTTCTCAACTCTTGTTAGTAGTGCAACAGAGTCTTCCTGTAGGTCGTGTTCCGAGGTTGTAAATTAGAGTGGAATGTGCTGGGACAAGCCCCCAGAAGTTTATGTCTCCTTACTTATGTTTGTTTTTTAAGTTTAAATTCTATTTCTTATCGGAGTAAATTTGATTAGAGTGTTTTGATTGTCTGGCTGTACAGAATCTGCTCAATGATTCATGCATATGTCTGTTCATCTTCGGATCCTGTTACCATGTATGTGATTACAAAATGTATATTTTAAAGGTCTTGGTGATTATATAATACACATAGTTTATCTGTTATATGTTTATATACATTTAACATACATTAGTATATGTATGTTAACCCCATAGTCCTAATTTACCCATCCTCCCACCTTTCATTTTGGCTAACCATTAGTTTATTTGATAAGTCTGTGAGTGTCTTTTTCTGTGGAAATATGTTCATTGGTAGCAATCTTAGGATAACATGCATAAATGATATCACAGGATATTTGTCATACCCTTTTTACTTACTTAACGTTATATGATTATTTCTAGGCTCAAGTGTAGGCCTGAAAACGGCATTGTTCATTTTTTTCCCGAGGCTACTATTCCATTCTGTCTATATACCACTTCATCTTTGTCCATTCATCTGTTTATGGACCTTTTTTTGCTTCCATGTCTTGGCTATTTCAGTATTGCTGCAGTGCACACTTGCCTGCCTCTGTCTTTCTGATTCTGGTGGTCTTAGTTTATAGGCCCAAAAGTTGCCCTGCTGCATCATATGGTAGCTCAATTTTTACCTTTTCAAGCAGCTCCATTCAGTTTTTGTTAGTGCTGTTACCACTTTAAATCCCAGCAGCAGCTAGAAGGTACACAGTTCTCTAAAACCCCTTCAGCATTTATAGTTTGTAGACTTTTTGCTGATGGTCCTGACTGGTGTGAGCTGAAACCTTTTCGAATTTGAATTTGCATGTGGCTAATAATTCCTTATACTGAGCTTTACGCATGTCCTTTTTTTCCTTTTCCTTTTTTTTTTAAAGAGTGAGTACAACTTCCCTCCTCTGATTGATTTCTTGAAAAACTTCTCATGTGTTGAATTTTCTTGCCTATTCCCTACCCCAGGGCATTGTTGAGGGCCTGTGTCATTTACAGCCCTGCAGTCCTTGTGACTATATAAGCAACCATTGGCACTGGGTTTAAAGCTGCTCTTGTGGGAAACATCCACAAGGCGGCAGCATTATTACGTTCTCAACTCTTGTGACTTTGGCAACAGAGTCTTCCTGGAGGTAGGGTTCCGAGGTTGTAAATTAGAGTGGAATGTGCTGGGACAAGCCGCAGAAGTTTATGTCTCCTTACTTATGTTTGTTTTTTAAATATAATTTCTATTTCTTATCGGGGTAAATTTGATTGGAGTGTTTTGATTGTCTGGCTGTACAGAATCTGCTTAATGATTCCTACATATGTCTGTTCATCTTCGGATCCTGTTACCATGTATGTCATCACAGAATGTATATTTTAAAGGTATTCGTGACTATATAATTCATAAAGTTTATCTGTTATATGTTTATATACATTTAACATACATTAGTATATGTATGTTAACCCCATAGTCCTAATTTACCCATCCTCCCACCTTTCATTTTGGCTAACCATTAGTTTATTTGATAAGTCTGTGAGTGTCTTTTTCTGTGGAAATATGTTCATTGGTAGCAATCTTAGGATAACATGCATAAATGATATCACAGGATATTTGTCATACCCTTTTTACTTACTTAACGTTATATGATTATTTCTAGGCTCAACTGTAGTCCTGAAAACGGCATTGTTCATTTTTTTCCCGAGGCTACTATTCCATTCTGTCTATATACCACTTCTTCTTTGTCCATTCATTTGTTTATGGACCTTTTTTTGCTTCCATGTCTTGGCTATTTCAATATTGTTTCAGTGCACATTTGCCTGCATCTGTCTTTCCGATTCTGGTGGTCTTAGGTTATAGGCCCAAAGGTGCCCTGCCGCATCATATGGTAGCTCAATTTTTACCTCTTCAAGCAGCTCGATTCAGTTTGCGTTAGTGCTGTTACCACTTTACATCCCACCAGCAGCTAGAAAGTACACAGTTCTCTAAAACCCCTTCAGCATTTATCGTTTGTAGACTTTTTGCTGATGGTCATGACCGGTGTGAGCTGCACCCTTTTTGACTTTGAATTTGCATGTGGCTAATAATTCCTTATACTGAGCTTTAGGCATGTCCTTTTTTTCTTTTCCTTTTTTTTTAAAGAGTGAGTACAACTTCCCTCCTCTGATTGACTTCTTGAAAAAATTCTCATGTGTTGAATTTTCTTGCCTATTCCCTACCCCAGGGCATTTTTGAGGGCGTGTGTCATTTACAGCCCTGCAGTCCTTGTGACTATATAAGCAACCATTAGCACTGGGTTTAAAGCTGCTGTTGTGGGAAACAGCCACAAGGCGGCAGCATTATTACGTTCTCAACTCTTGTTAGTAGTGCAACAGAGTCTTCCTGTAGGTCGTGTTCCGAGGTTGTAAATTAGAGTGGAATGTGCTGGGACAAGCCCCCAGAAGTTTATGTCTCCTTACTTATGTTTGTTTTTTAAGTTTAAATTCTATTTCTTATCGGAGTAAATTTGATTAGAGTGTTTTGATTGTCTGGCTGTACAGAATCTGCTCAATGATTCATGCTTATGTCTGTTCATCTTCGGATCCTGTTACCATGTATGTGATTACAAAATGTATATTTTAAAGGTCTTGGTGATTATATAATACATATAGTTTATCTGTTATATGTTTATATACATTTAACATACATTAGTATATGTATGTTAACCCCATAGTCCTAATTTACCCATCCTCCCACCTTTCATTTTGGCTAACCATTAGTTTATTTGATAAGTCTGTGAGTGTCTTTTTCTGTGGAAATATGTTCATTGGTAGCAATCTTAGGATAACATGCATAAATGATATCACAGGATATTTGTCATACCCTTTTTACTTACTTAACGTTATATGATTATTTCTAGGCTCAAGTGTAGGCCTGAAAACGGCATTGTTCATTTTTTTCCCGAGGCTACTATTCCATTCTGTCTATATACCACTTCATCTTTGTCCATTCATCTGTTTATGGACCTTTTTTTGCTTCCATGTCTTGGCTATTTCAGTATTGCTGCAGTGCACATTTGCCTGCCTCTGTCTTTCTGATTCTGGTGGTCTTAGTTTATAGGCCTAAAAGTTGCCCTGCTGCATCATATGGTAGCTCAATTTTTACCTTTTCAAGCAGCTCCATTCAGTTTTTGTTAGTGCTGTTACCACTTTAAATCCCAGCAGCAGCTAGAAGGTACACAGTTCTCTAAAACCCCTTCAGCATTTATAGTTTGTAGACTTTTTGTTGATGGTCCTGACTGGTGTGAGCTGAAACCTTTTCGAATTTGAATTTGCATGTGGCTAATAATTCCTTATACTGAGCTTTACGCATGTCCTTTTTTTCCTTTTCCTTTTTTTTTAAAGAGTGAGTACAACTTCCCTCCTCTGATTGATTTCTTGAAAAACTTCTCATGTGTTGAATTTTCTTGCCTATTCCCTACCCCAGGGCATTGTTGAGGGCCTGTGTCATTTACAGCCCTGTAGTCCTTGTGACTATATAAGCAACCATTGGCACTGGGTTTAAAGCTGCTCTTGTGGGAAACAGCCACAAGGCGGCAGCATTATTACGTTCTCAACTCTTGTGACTTTGGCAACAGAGTCTTCCTGGAGGTAGGGTTCCGAGGTTGTAAATTAGAGTGGAATGTGCTGGGACAAGCCGCAGAAGTTTATGTCTCCTTACTTATGTTTGTTTTTTAAATATAATTTCTATTTCTTATCGGGGTAAATTTGATTGGAGTGTTTTGATTGTCTGGCTGTACAGAATCTGCTTAATGATTCCTACATATGTCTGTTCATCTTCGGATCCTGTTACCATGTATGTCATCACAGAATGTATATTTTAAAGGTATTCGTGACTATATAATTCATAAAGTTTATCTGTTATATGTTTATATACATTTAACATACATTAGTATATGTATGTTAACCCCATAGTCCTAATTTACCCATCCTCCCACCTTTCATTTTGGCTAACCATTAGTTTATTTGATAAGTCTGTGAGTGTCTTTTTCTGTGGAAATATGTTCATTGGTAGCAATCTTAGGATAACATGCATAAATGATATCACAGGATATTTGTCATACCCTTTTTACTTACTTAACGTTATATGATTATTTCTAGGCTCAACTGTAGTCCTGAAAACGGCATTGTTCATTTTTTTCCCGAGGCTACTATTCCATTCTGTCTATATACCACTTCTTCTTTGTCCATTCATTTGTTTATGGACCTTTTTTTGCTTCCATGTCTTGGCTATTTCAATATTGTTTCAGTGCACATTTGCCTGCATCTGTCTTTCCGATTCTGGTGGTCTTAGGTTATAGGCCCAAAGGTGCCCTGCCGCATCATATGGTAGCTCAATTTTTACCTCTTCAAGCAGCTCGATTCAGTTTGCGTTAGTGCTGTTACCACTTTACATCCCACCAGCAGCTAGAAAGTACACAGTTCTCTAAAACCCCTTCAGCATTTATCGTTTGTAGACTTTTTGCTGATGGTCATGACCGGTGTGAGCTGCACCCTTTTTGACTTTGAATTTGCATGTGGCTAATAATTCCTTATACTGAGCTTTAGGCATGTCCTTTTTTTCTTTTCCTTTTTTTTTAAAGAGTGAGTACAACTTCCCTCCTCTGATTGACTTCTTGAAAAAATTCTCATGTGTTGAATTTTCTTGCCTATTCCCTACCCCAGGGCATTTTTGAGGGCGTGTGTCATTTACAGCCCTGCAGTCCTTGTGACTATATAAGCAACCATTAGCACTGGGTTTAAAGCTGCTGTTGTGGGAAACAGCCACAAGGCGGCAGCATTATTACGTTCTCAACTCTTGTTAGTAGTGCAACAGAGTCTTCCTGTAGGTCGTGTTCCGAGGTTGTAAATTAGAGTGGAATGTGCTGGGACAAGCCCCCAGAAGTTTATGTCTCCTTACTTATGTTTGTTTTTTAAGTTTAAATTCTATTTCTTATCGGAGTAAATTTGATTAGAGTGTTTTGATTGTCTGGCTGTACAGAATCTGCTCAATGATTCATGCATATGTCTGTTCATCTTCGGATCCTGTTACCATGTATGTCATCACAGTATGTATATTTTAAAGGTCTTGGTGATTATATAATACATATAGTTTATCTGTTATATGTTTATATACATTTAACATACATTAGTATATGTATGTTAACCCCATAGTCCTAATTTACCCATCCTCCCACCTTTCATTTTGGCTAACCATTAGTTTATTTGATAAGTCTGTGAGTGTCTTTTTCTGTGGAAATATGTTCATTGGTAGCAATCTTAGGATAACATGCATAAATGATATCACAGGATATTTGTCATACCCTTTTTACTTACTTAACGTTATATGATTATTTCTAGCCTCAACTGTAGTCCTGAAAACGGCATTGTTCATTTTTTTCCCGAGGCTACTATTCCATTCTGTCTATATACCACTTCTTCTTTGTCCATTCATTTGTTTATGGACCTTTTTTTGCTTCCATGTCTTGGCTATTTCAATATTGTTTCAGTGCACATTTGCCTGCATCTGTCTTTCCGATTCTGGTGGTCTTAGGTTATAGGCCCAAAGGTGCCCTGCCGCATCATATGGTAGCTCAATTTTTACCTCTTCAAGCAGCTCGATTCAGTTTGCGTTAGTGCCGTTACCACTTTACATCCCACCAGCAGCTAGAAAGTACACAGTTCTCTAAAACCCCTTCAGCATTTATCGTTTGTAGACTTTTTGCTGATGGTCATGACCGGTGTGAGCTGCACCCTTTTTGACTTTGAATTTGCATGTGGCTAATAATTCCTTATACTGAGCTTTAGGCATGTCCTTTTTTTCTTTTCCTTTTTTTTTAAAGAGTGAGTACAACTTCCCTCCTCTGATTGACTTCTTGAAAAAATTCTCATGTGTTGAATTTTCTTGCCTATTCCCTACCCCAGGGCATTTTTGAGGGCGTGTGTCATTTACAGCCCTGCAGTCCTTGTGACTATATAAGCAACCATTAGCACTGGGTTTAAAGCTGCTGTTGTGGGAAACAGCCACAAGGCGGCAGCATTATTACGTTCTCAACTCTTGTTAGTAGTGCAACAGAGTCTTCCTGTAGGTCGTGTTCCGAGGTTGTAAATTAGAGTGGAATGTGCTGGGACAAGCCCCCAGAAGTTTATGTCTCCTTACTTATGTTTGTTTTTTAAGTTTAAATTCTATTTCTTATCGGAGTAAATTTGATTAGAGTGTTTTGATTGTCTGGCTGTACAGAATCTGCTCAATGATTCATGCATATGTCTGTTCATCTTCGGATCCTGTTACCATGTATGTGATTACAAAATGTATATTTTAAAGGTCTTGGTGATTATATAATACATATAGTTTATCTGTTATATGTTTATATACATTTAACATACATTAGTATATGTATGTTAACCCCATAGTCCTAATTTACCCATCCTCCCACCTTTCATTTTGGCTAACCATTAGTTTATTTGATAAGTCTGTGAGTGTCTTTTTCTGTGGAAATATGTTCATTGGTAGCAATCTTAGGATAACATGCATAAATGATATCACAGGATATTTGTCATACCCTTTTTACTTACTTAACGTTATATGATTATTTCTAGGCTCAAGTGTAGGCCTGAAAACGGCATTGTTCATTTTTTTCCCGAGGCTACTATTCCATTCTGTCTATATACCACTTCATCTTTGTCCATTCATCTGTTTATGGACCTTTTTTTGCTTCCATGTCTTGGCTATTTCAGTATTGCTGCAGTGCACATTTGCCTGCCTCTGTCTTTCTGATTCTGGTGGTCTTAGTTTATAGGCCCAAAAGTTGCCCTGCTGCATCATATGGTAGCTCAATTTTTACCTTTTCAAGCAGCTCCATTCAGTTTTTGTTAGTGCTGTTACCACTTTAAATCCCAGCAGCAGCTAGAAGGTACACAGTTCTCTAAAACCCCTTCAGCATTTATAGTTTGTAGACTTTTTGCTGATGGTCCTGACTGGTGTGAGCTGAAACCTTTTCGAATTTGAATTTGCATGTGGCTAATAATTCCTTATACTGAGCTTTACGCATGTCCTTTTTTTCCTTTTCCTTTTTTTTTTAAAGAGTGAGTACAACTTCCCTCCTCTGATTGATTTCTTGAAAAACTTCTCATGTGTTGAATTTTCTTGCCTATTCCCTACCCCAGGGCATTGTTGAGGGCCTGTGTCATTTACAGCCCTGCAGTCCTTGTGACTATATAAGCAACCATTGGCACTGGGTTTAAAGCTGCTCTTGTGGGAAACAGCCACAAGGCGGCAGCATTATTACGTTCTCAACTCTTGTGACTTTGGCAACAGAGTCTTCCTGGAGGTAGGGTTCCGAGGTTGTAAATTAGAGTGGAATGTGCTGGGACAAGCCGCAGAAGTTTATGTCTCCTTACTTATGTTTGTTTTTTAAATATAATTTCTATTTCTTATCGGGGTAAATTTGATTGGAGTGTTTTGATTGTCTGGCTGTACAGAATCTGCTTAATGATTCCTACATATGTCTGTTCATCTTCGGATCCTGTTACCATGTATGTCATCACAGAATGTATATTTTAAAGGTATTCGTGATTATATAATTCATAAAGTTTATCTGTTATATGTTTATATACATTTAACATACATTAGTATATGTATGTTAACCCCATAGTCCTAATTTACCCATCCTCCCACCTTTCATTTTGGCTAACCATTAGTTTATTTGATAAGTCTGTGAGTGTCTTTTTCTGTGGAAATATGTTCATTGGGAGCAATCTTAGGATAACATGCATAAATGATATCACAGGATATTTGTCATACCCTTTTTACTTACTTAACGTTATATGATTATTTCTAGGCTCAACTGTAGTCCTGAAAACGGCATTGTTCATTTTTTTCCCGAGGCTACTATTCCATTCTGTCTATATACCACTTCTTCTTTGTCCATTCATTTGTTTATGGACCTTTTTTTGCTTCCATGTCTTGGCTATTTCAATATTGTTTCAGTGCACATTTGCCTGCATCTGTCTTTCCGATTCTGGTGGTCTTAGGTTATAGGCCCAAAGGTGCCCTGCCGCATCATATGGTAGCTCAATTTTTACCTCTTCAAGCAGCTCGATTCAGTTTGCGTTAGTGCCGTTACCACTTTACATCCCACCAGCAGCTAGAAAGTACACAGTTCTCTAAAACCCCTTCAGCATTTATCGTTTGTAGACGTTTTGCTGATGGTCATGACCGGTGTGAGCTGCACCCTTTTTGACTTTGAATTTGCATGTGGCTAATAATTCCTTATACTGAGCTTTAGGCATGTCCTTTTTTTCTTTTCCTTTTTTTTTAAAGAGTGAGTACAACTTCCCTCCTCTGATTGACTTCTTGAAAAAATTCTCATGTGTTGAATTTTCTTGCCTATTCCCTACCCCAGGGCATTTTTGAGGGCGTGTGTCATTTACAGCCCTGCAGTCCTTGTGACTATATAAGCAACCATTAGCACTGGGTTTAAAGCTGCTGTTGTGGGAAACAGCCACAAGGCGGCAGCATTATTACGTTCTCAACTCTTGTTAGTAGTGCAACAGAGTCTTCCTGTAGGTCGTGTTCCGAGGTTGTAAATTAGAGCGGAATGTGCTGGGACAAGCCCCCAGAAGTTTATGTCTCCTTACTTATGTTTGTTTTTTAAGTTTAAATTCTATTTCTTATCGGAGTAAATTTGATTAGAGTGTTTTGATTGTCTGGCTGTACAGAATCTGCTCAATGATTCATGCATATGTCTGTTCATCTTCGGATCCTGTTACCATGTATGTGATTACAAAATGTATATTTTAAAGGTCTTGGTGATTATATAATACATATAGTTTATCTGTTATATGTTTATATACATTTAACATACATTAGTATATGTATGTTAACCCCATAGTCCTAATTTACCCATCCTCCCACCTTTCATTTTGGCTAACCATTAGTTTATTTGATAAGTCTGTGAGTGTCTTTTTCTGTGGAAATATGTTCATTGGTAGCAATCTTAGGATAACATGTATAAATGATATCATACGATATTTGTCATACCCTTTTTACTTACTTAAAGTTATATGAATATTTACAGGCTCAACTGTAGTCCTGAAAACGGCATTGTTCATTTTTTCCCAAGGCTACCATTCCATTCTGTCCATATACCACTTCTTCTTTGTCCATTCATCTGTTTATGGACCTTTTTTTGCTTCCATGTCTTGGCTATTTCAGTATTGCTGCAGTGCACATTTGCCTGCCTCTGTCTTTCTGATTCTGGTGGTCTTAGTTTATAGGCCCAAAAGGTGCCCTGCCGCATCATATGATAGGTCAATTTTTACCTTTTCAAGCAGCTCCATTCAGTTTGCGTTAGTGCTGTTACCACTTTAAATCCCAGCAGCAGCTAGAAGGTACACAGTTCTCTAAAACCCCTTCAGCATTTATAGTTTGTAGACTTTTTGCTGATGGTCCTGACTGGTGTGAGCTGAAACCTTTTTGAATTTGAATTTGCATGTGGCTAATAATTCCTTATACTGAGCTTTACGCATGTCCTTTTTTTTCTTTTCCTTTTTTTTAAAGAGTGAGTACAACTTCCCTCCTCTTATTGATTTCTTGGAAAATTTCTCATGTCTTGAATTTTCTTGCCTATTCCCTACGCCAGGGGATGTTTTGAGGGCCTGTGTCATTTACAGCCCTGCAGTCCTTGTGACTATATAAGCAACCATTGGCACTGGGTTTAAAGTTGCTCTTGTGGGAAACAGCCACAAGGCGGCAGCATTATTACGTTCTCAACTCTTGTGACTTTGGCAACAGAGTCTTCCTGGAGGTAGGGTTCCGAGGTTGTAAATTAGAGTGGAATGTGCTTGAACATGCCCCCAGAAGTTTATGTCTCCTTACTTATGTTTGTTTTTTAAATATAATTTCTATTTCTTATCGGGGTAAATTTGATTGGAGTGTTTTGATTGTCTGGCTGTACAGAATCTGCTTAATGATTCCTACATATGTCTGTTCATCTTTGGATCCTGTTACCATGTATATGATCACAGAATGTATATTTTAAAGGTATTCGTGATTATATAATTCATAAAGTTTATCTGTTATATGTTTATATACATTTAACATACATTAGTATATGTATGTTAACCCCATAGTCCTAATTTACCCATCCTCCCACCTTTCATTTTGGCTAACCATTAGTTTATTTGATAAGTCTGTGAGTGTCTTTTTCTGTGGAAATATGTTCATTGGTAGCAATCTTAGGATAACATGTATAAATGATATCATAGGATATTTGTCATACCCTTTTGACTTACTTAACCTTATATGATTATTTCTAGGCTCCACTGTAGTTGTAAACACGGCATTGTTCATTTTTTCGCGAAGCTACTATTCCATATGGTACATTTACCACTTCGTCTTTGTCCATTCATCTGTTTATGGACATTTTTTTTCCTTCCATGTCTTGGCTATTTCAATATTGTTTCAGTGCACATTTGCCTGCATCTGTCTTTCCGATTCTGGTGGTCTTAGGTTATAGGCCCAAAGGTGCCCTGCCGCATCATATGGTAGCTCAATTTTTACCTCTTCAAGCAGCTCGATTCAGTTTGCGTTAGTGCTGTTACCACTTTACATCCCACCAGCAGCTAGAAAGTACACAGTTCTCTAAAACCCCTTCAGCATTTATCGTTTGTAGACTTTTTGCTGATGGTCATGACCGGTGTGAGCTGCACCCTTTTTGACTTTGAATTTGCATGTGGCTAATAATTCCTTATACTGAGCTTTAGGCATGTCCTTTTTTTCTTTTCCTTTTTTTTAAAGAGTGAGTACAACTTCCCTCCTCTGATTGACTTCTTGAAAAAATTCTCATGTGTTGAATTTTCTTGCCTATTCCCTACCCCAGGGCATTTTTGAGGGCGTGTGTCATTTACAGCCCTGCAGTCCTTGTGACTATATAAGCAACCATTAGCACTGGGTTTAAAGCTGCTGTTGTGGGAAACAGCCACAAGGCAGCAGCATTATTACGTTCTCAACTCTTGTTAGTAGTGCAACAGAGTCTTCCTGTAGGTCGTGTTCCGAGGTTGTAAATTAGAGCGGAATGTGCTGGGACAAGCCCCCAGAAGTTTATGTCTCCTTACTTATGTTTGTTTTTTAAGTTTAAATTCTATTTCTTATCGGAGTAAATTTGATTAGAGTGTTTTGATTGTCTGGCTGTACAGAATCTGCTCAATGATTCATGCATATGTCTGTTCATCTTCGGATCCTGTTACCATGTATGTGATTACAAAATGTATATTTTAAAGGTCTTGGTGATTATATAATACATATAGTTTATCTGTTATATGTTTATATACATTTAACATACATTAGTATATGTATGTTAACCCCATAGTCCTAATTTACCCATCCTCCCACCTTTCATTTTGGCTAACCATTAGTTTATTTGATAAGTCTGTGAGTGTCTTTTTCTGTGGAAATATGTTCATTGGTAGCAATCTTAGGATAACATGTATAAATGATATCATACGATATTTGTCATACCCTTTTTACTTACTTAACGTTATATGATTATTTACAGGCTCAACTGTAGTCCTGAAAACGGCATTGTTCATTTTTTCCCAAGGCTACCATTCCATTCTGTCCATATACCACTTCTTCTTTGTCCATTCATCTGTTTATGGACCTTTTTTTGCTTCCATGTCTTGGCTATTTCAGTATTGCTGCAGTGCACATTTGCCTGCCTCTGTCTTTCTGATTCTGGTGGTCTTAGTTTATAGGCCCAAAAGTTGCCCTGCCGCATCATATGGTAGCTCAATTTTTACCTTTTCAAGCAGCTCCATTCAGTTTGCGTTAGTGCTGTTACCACTTTAAATCCCAGCAGCAGCTAGAAGGTACACAGGTCTCTAAAACCCCTTCAGCATTTATAGTTTGTAGACTTTTTGCTGATGGTCCTGACTGGTGTGAGCTGAAACCTTTTTGAATTTGAATTTGCATGTGGCTAATAATTCCTTATACTGAGCTTTACGCATGTCCTTTTTTTTCTTTTCCTTTTTTTTAAAGAGTGAGTACAACTTCCCTCCTCTGATTGATTTCTTGAAAAACTTCTCATGTGTTGAATTTTCTTACCTATTCCCTACCCCAGGGCATTGTTGAGGGCCTGTGGCATTTACAGCCCTGCAGTCCTTGTGACTATATAAGCAACCATTGGCACTGGGTTTAAAGCTGCTCTTGTGGGAAACAGCCACAAGGCGGCAGCATTATTAACGTTCTCAACTCTTGTGACTTTGGCAACAGAGTCTTCCTGGAGGTAGGGTTCCGAGGTTGTAAATTAGAGTGGAATGTGCTGGGACAAGCCGCAGAAGTTTATGTCTCCTTACTTATGTTTGTTTTTTAAATATAATTTCTATTTCTTATCGGGGTAAATTTGATTGGAGTGTTTTGATTGTCTGGCTGTACAGAATCTGCTTAATGATTCCTACATATGTCTGTTCATCTTCGGATCCTGTTACCATGTATGTCATCACAGAATGTATATTTTAAAGGTATTCGTGATTATATAATTCATAAAGTTTATCTGTTATATGTTTATATACATTTAACATACATTAGTATATGTATGTTAACCCCATAGTCCTAATTTACCCATCCTCCCACCTTTCATTTTGGCTAACCATTAGTTTATTTGATAAGTCTGTGAGTGTCTTTTTCTGTGGAAATATGTTCATTGGTAGCAATCTTAGGATAACATGCATAAATGATATCACAGGATATTTGTCATACCCTTTTTACTTACTTAACGTTATATGATTATTTCTAGCCTCAACTGTAGTCCTGAAAACGGCATTGTTCATTTTTTTCCCGAGGCTACTATTCCATTCTGTCTATATACCACTTCTTCTTTGTCCATTCATTTGTTTATGGACCTTTTTTTGCTTCCATGTCTTGGCTATTTCAATATTGTTTCAGTGCACATTTGCCTGCATCTGTCTTTCCGATTCTGGTGGTCTTAGGTTATAGGCCCAAAGGTGCCCTGCCGCATCATATGGTAGCTCAATTTTTACCTCTTCAAGCAGCTCAATTCAGTTTGCGTTAGTGCCGTTACCACTTTACATCCCACCAGCAGCTAGAAAGTACACAGTTCTCTAAAACCCCTTCAGCATTTATCGTTTGTAGACTTTTTGCTGATGGTCATGACCGGTGTGAGCTGCACCCTTTTTGACTTTGAATTTGCATGTGGCTAATAATTCCTTATACTGAGCTTTAGGCATGTCCTTTTTTTCTTTTCCTTTTTTTTTAAAGAGTGAGTACAACTTCCCTCCTCTGATTGACTTCTTGAAAAAATTCTCATGTGTTGAATTTTCTTGCCTATTCCCTACCCCAGGGCATTTTTGAGGGCGTGTGTCATTTACAGCCCTGCAGTCCTTGTGACTATATAAGCAACCATTAGCACTGGGTTTAAAGCTGCTGTTGTGGGAAACAGCCACAAGGCGGCAGCATTATTACGTTCTCAACTCTTGTTAGTAGTGCAACAGAGTCTTCCTGTAGGTCGTGTTCCGAGGTTGTAAATTAGAGTGGAATGTGCTGGGACAAGCCCCCAGAAGTTTATGTCTCCTTACTTATGTTTGTTTTTTAAGTTTAAATTCTATTTCTTATCGGAGTAAATTTGATTAGAGTGTTTTGATTGTCTGGCTGTACAGAATCTGCTCAATGATTCATGCATATGTCTGTTCATCTTCGGATCCTGTTACCATGTATGTGATTACAAAATGTATATTTTAAAGGTCTTGGTGATTATATAATACACATAGTTTATCTGTTATATGTTTATATACATTTAACATACATTAGTATATGTATGTTAACCCCATAGTCCTAATTTACCCATCCTCCCACCTTTCATTTTGGCTAACCATTAGTTTATTTGATAAGTCTGTGAGTGTCTTTTTCTGTGGAAATATGTTCATTGGTAGCAATCTTAGGATAACATGCATAAATGATATCACAGGATATTTGTCATACCCTTTTTACTTACTTAACGTTATATGATTATTTCTAGGCTCAAGTGTAGGCCTGAAAACGGCATTGTTCATTTTTTTCCCGAGGCTACTATTCCATTCTGTCTATATACCACTTCATCTTTGTCCATTCATCTGTTTATGGACCTTTTTTTGCTTCCATGTCTTGGCTATTTCAGTATTGCTGCAGTGCACACTTGCCTGCCTCTGTCTTTCTGATTCTGGTGGTCTTAGTTTATAGGCCCAAAAGTTGCCCTGCTGCATCATATGGTAGCTCAATTTTTACCTTTTCAAGCAGCTCCATTCAGTTTTTGTTAGTGCTGTTACCACTTTAAATCCCAGCAGCAGCTAGAAGGTACACAGTTCTCTAAAACCCCTTCAGCATTTATAGTTTGTAGACTTTTTGCTGATGGTCCTGACTGGTGTGAGCTGAAACCTTTTCGAATTTGAATTTGCATGTGGCTAATAATTCCTTATACTGAGCTTTACGCATGTCCTTTTTTTCCTTTTCCTTTTTTTTTTAAAGAGTGAGTACAACTTCCCTCCTCTGATTGATTTCTTGAAAAACTTCTCATGTGTTGAATTTTCTTGCCTATTCCCTACCCCAGGGCATTGTTGAGGGCCTGTGTCATTTACAGCCCTGCAGTCCTTGTGACTATATAAGCAACCATTGGCACTGGGTTTAAAGCTGCTCTTGTGGGAAACAGCCACAAGGCGGCAGCATTATTACGTTCTCAACTCTTGTGACTTTGGCAACAGAGTCTTCCTGGAGGTAGGGTTCCGAGGTTGTAAATTAGAGTGGAATGTGCTGGGACAAGCCGCAGAAGTTTATGTCTCCTTACTTATATTTGTTTTTTAAATATAATTTCTATTTCTTATCGGGGTAAATTTGATTGGAGTGTTTTGATTGTCTGGCTGTACAGAATCTGCTTAATGATTCCTACATATGTCTGTTCATCTTCGGATCCTGTTACCATGTATGTCATCACAGAATGTATATTTTAAAGGTATTCGTGATTATATAATTCATAAAGTTTATCTGTTATATGTTTATATACATTTAACATACATTAGTATATGTATGTTAACCCCATAGTCCTAATTTACCCATCCTCCCACCTTTCATTTTGGCTAACCATTAGTTTATTTGATAAGTCTGTGAGTGTCTTTTTCTGTGGAAATATGTTCATTGGTAGCAATCTTAGGATAACATGCATAAATGATATCACAGGATATTTGTCATACCCTTTTTACTTACTTAACGTTATATGATTATTTCTAGGCTCAACTGTAGTCCTGAAAACGGCATTGTTCATTTTTTTCCCGAGGCTACTATTCCATTCTGTCTATATACCACTTCTTCTTTGTCCATTCATTTGTTTATGGACCTTTTTTTGCTTCCATGTCTTGGCTATTTCAATATTGTTTCAGTGCACATTTGCCTGCATCTGTCTTTCCGATTCTGGTGGTCTTAGGTTATAGGCCCAAAGGTGCCCTGCCGCATCATATGGTAGCTCAATTTTTACCTCTTCAAGCAGCTCGATTCAGTTTGCGTTAGTGCTGTTACCACTTTACATCCCACCAGCAGCTAGAAAGTACACAGTTCTCTAAAACCCCTTCAGCATTTATCGTTTGTAGACTTTTTGCTGATGGTCATGACCGGTGTGAGCTGCACCCTTTTTGACTTTGAATTTGCATGTGGCTAATAATTCCTTATACTGAGCTTTAGGCATGTCCTTTTTTTCTTTTCCTTTTTTTTTAAAGAGTGAGTACAACTTCCCTCCTCTGATTGACTTCTTGAAAAAATTCTCATGTGTTGAATTTTCTTGCCTATTCCCTACCCCAGGGCATTTTTGAGGGCGTGTGTCATTTACAGCCCTGCAGTCCTTGTGACTATATAAGCAACCATTAGCACTGGGTTTAAAGCTGCTGTTGTGGGAAACAGCCACAAGGCGGCAGCATTATTACGTTCTCAACTCTTGTTAGTAGTGCAACAGAGTCTTCCTGTAGGTCGTGTTCCGAGGTTGTAAATTAGAGTGGAATGTGCTGGGACAAGCCCCCAGAAGTTTATGTCTCCTTACTTATGTTTGTTTTTTAAGTTTAAATTCTATTTCTTATCGGAGTAAATTTGATTAGAGTGTTTTGATTGTCTGGCTGTACAGAATCTGCTCAATGATTCATGCATATGTCTGTTCATCTTCGGATCCTGTTACCATGTATGTGATTACAAAATGTATATTTTAAAGGTCTTGGTGATTATATAATACATATAGTTTATCTGTTATATGTTTATATACATTTAACATACATTAGTATATGTATGTTAACCCCATAGTCCTAATTTACCCATCCTCCCACCTTTCATTTTGGCTAACCATTAGTTTATTTGATAAGTCTGTGAGTGTCTTTTTCTGTGGAAATATGTTCATTGGTAGCAATCTTAGGATAACATGTATAAATGATATCATACGATATTTGTCATACCCTTTTTACTTACTTAAAGTTATATGAATATTTACAGGCTCAACTGTAGTCCTGAAAACGGCATTGTTCATTTTTTCCCAAGGCTACCATTCCATTCTGTCCATATACCACTTCTTCTTTGTCCATTCATCTGTTTATGGACCTTTTTTTGCTTCCATGTCTTGGCTATTTCAGTATTGCTGCAGTGCACATTTGCCTGCCTCTGTCTTTCTGATTCTGGTGGTCTTAGTTTATAGGCCCAAAAGGTGCCCTGCCGCATCATATGATAGGTCAATTTTTACCTTTTCAAGCAGCTCCATTCAGTTTGCGTTAGTGCTGTTACCACTTTAAATCCCAGCAGCAGCTAGAAGGTACACAGTTCTCTAAAACCCCTTCAGCATTTATAGTTTGTAGACTTTTTGCTGATGGTCCTGACTGGTGTGAGCTGAAACCTTTTTGAATTTGAATTTGCATGTGGCTAATAATTCCTTATACTGAGCTTTACGCATGTCCTTTTTTTTCTTTTCCTTTTTTTTAAAGAGTGAGTACAACTTCCCTCCTCTTATTGATTTCTTGGAAAATTTCTCATGTCTTGAATTTTCTTGCCTATTCCCTACGCCAGGGGATGTTTTGAGGGCCTGTGTCATTTACAGCCCTGCAGTCCTTGTGACTATATAAGCAACCATTGGCACTGGGTTTAAAGTTGCTCTTGTGGGAAACAGCCACAAGGCGGCAGCATTATTACGTTCTCAACTCTTGTGACTTTGGCAACAGAGTCTTCCTGGAGGTAGGGTTCCGAGGTTGTAAATTAGAGTGGAATGTGCTTGAACATGCCCCCAGAAGTTTATGTCTCCTTACTTATGTTTGTTTTTTAAATATAATTTCTATTTCTTATCGGGGTAAATTTGATTGGAGTGTTTTGATTGTCTGGCTGTACAGAATCTGCTTAATGATTCCTACATATGTCTGTTCATCTTTGGATCCTGTTACCATGTATATGATCACAGAATGTATATTTTAAAGGTATTCGTGATTATATAATTCATAAAGTTTATCTGTTATATGTTTATATACATTTAACATACATTAGTATATGTATGTTAACCCCATAGTCCTAATTTACCCATCCTCCCACCTTAAATTTTGGCTAACCATTAGTTTATTTGATAAGTCTGTGAGTGTCTTTTTCTGTGGAAATATGTTCATTGGTAGCAATCTTAGGATAACATGTATAAATGATATCATAGGATATTTGTCATACCCTTTTGACTTACTTAACCTTATATGATTATTTCTAGGCTCCACTGTAGTTGTAAACACGGCATTGTTCATTTTTTCGCGAAGCTACTATTCCATATGGTACATTTACCACTTCGTCTTTGTCCATTCATCTGTTTATGGACATTTTTTTTCCTTCCATGTCTTGGCTATTTCAATATTGTTTCAGTGCACATTTGCCTGCATCTGTCTTTCCGATTCTGGTGGTCTTAGGTTATAGGCCCAAAGGTGCCCTGCCGCATCATATGGTAGCTCAATTTTTACCTCTTCAAGCAGCTCGATTCAGTTTGCGTTAGTGCTGTTACCACTTTACATCCCACCAGCAGCTAGAAAGTACACAGTTCTCTAAAACCCCTTCAGCATTTATCGTTTGTAGACTTTTTGCTGATGGTCATGACCGGTGTGAGCTGCACCCTTTTTGACTTTGAATTTGCATGTGGCTAATAATTCCTTATACTGAGCTTTAGGCATGTCCTTTTTTTCTTTTCCTTTTTTTTTAAAGAGTGAGTACAACTTCCCTCCTCTGATTGACTTCTTGAAAAAATTCTCATGTGTTGAATTTTCTTGCCTATTCCCTACCCCAGGGCATTTTTGAGGGCGTGTGTCATTTACAGCCCTGCAGTCCTTGTGACTATATAAGCAACCATTAGCACTGGGTTTAAAGCTGCTGTTGTGGGAAACAGCCAGAAGGCGGCAGCATTATTACGTTCTCAACTCTTGTTAGTAGTGCAACAGAGTCTTCCTGTAGGTCGTGTTCCGAGGTTGTAAATTAGAGCGGAATGTGCTGGGACAAGCCCCCAGAAGTTTATGTCTCCTTACTTATGTTTGTTTTTTAAGTTTAAATTCTATTTCTTATCGGAGTAAATTTGATTAGAGTGTTTTGATTGTCTGGCTGTACAGAATCTGCTCAATGATTCATGCATATGTCTGTTCATCTTCGGATCCTGTTACCATGTATGTGATTACAAAATGTATATTTTAAAGGTCTTGGTGATTATATAATACATATAGTTTATCTGTTATATGTTTATATACATTTAACATACATTAGTATATGTATGTTAACCCCATAGTCCTAATTTACCCATCCTCCCACCTTTCATTTTGGCTAACCATTAGTTTATTTGATAAGTCTGTGAGTGTCTTTTTCTGTGGAAATATGTTCATTGGTAGCAATCTTAGGATAACATGTATAAATGATATCATAGGATATTTGTCATACCCTTTTTACTTACTTAACGTTATATGATTATTTACAGGCTCAACTGTAGTCCTGAAAACGGCATTGTTCATTTTTTCCCAAGGCTACCATTCCATTCTGTCCATATACCACTTCTTCTTTGTCCATTCATCTGTTTATGGACCTTTTTTTGCTTCCATGTCTTGGCTATTTCAGTATTGCTGCAGTGCACATTTGCCTGCCTCTGTCTTTCTGATTCTGGTGGTCTTAGTTTATAGGCCCAAAAGTTGCCCTGCCGCATCATATGGTAGCTCAATTTTTACCTTTTCAAGCAGCTCCATTCAGTTTGCGTTAGTGCTGTTACCACTTTAAATCCCAGCAGCAGCTAGAAGGTACACAGGTCTCTAAAACCCCTTCAGCATTTATAGTTTGTAGACTTTTTGCTGATGGTCCTGACTGGTGTGAGCTGAAACCTTTTTGAATTTGAATTTGCATGTGGCTAATAATTCCTTATACTGAGCTTTACGCATGTCCTTTTTTTTCTTTTCCTTTTTTTTAAAGAGTGAGTACAACTTCCCTCCTCTGATTGATTTCTTGAAAAACTTCTCATGTGTTGAATTTTCTTACCTATTCCCTACCCCAGGGCATTGTTGAGGGCCTGTGGCATTTACAGCCCTGCAGTCCTTGTGACTATATAAGCAACCATTGGCACTGGGTTTAAAGCTGCTCTTGTGGGAAACAGCCACAAGGCGGCAGCATTATTAACGTTCTCAACTCTTGTGACTTTGGCAACAGAGTCTTCCTGGAGGTAGGGTTCCGAGGTTGTAAAATAGAGTGGAATGTGCTGGGACAAGCCGCAGAAGTTTATGTCTCCTTACTTATGTTTGTTTTTTAAATATAATTTCTATTTCTTATCGGGGTAAATTTGATTGGAGTGTTTTGATTGTCTGGCTGTACAGAATCTGCTTAATGATTCCTACATATGTCTGTTCATCTTCGGATCCTGTTACCATGTATGTCATCACAGAATGTATATTTTAAAGGTATTCGTGATTATATAATTCATAAAGTTTATCTGTTATATGTTTATATACATTTAACATACATTAGTATATGTATGTTAACCCCATAGTCCTAATTTACCCATCCTCCCACCTTTCATTTTGGCTAACCATTAGTTTATTTGATAAGTCTGTGAGTGTCTTTTTCTGTGGAAATATGTTCATTGGTAGCAATCTTAGGATAACATGCATAAATGATATCACAGGATATTTGTCATACCCTTTTTACTTACTTAACGTTATATGATTATTTCTAGGCTCAACTGTAGTCCTGAAAACGGCATTGTTCATTTTTTTCCCGAGGCTACTATTCCATTCTGTCTATATACCACTTCTTCTTTGTCCATTCATTTGTTTATGGACCTTTTTTTGCTTCCATGTCTTGGCTATTTCAATATTGTTTCAGTGCACATTTGCCTGCATCTGTCTTTCCGATTCTGGTGGTCTTAGGTTATAGGCCCAAAGGTGCCCTGCCGCATCATATGGTAGCTCAATTTTTACCTCTTCAAGCAGCTCGATTCAGTTTGCGTTAGTGCTGTTACCACTTTACATCCCACCAGCAGCTAGAAAGTACACAGTTCTCTAAAACCCCTTCAGCATTTATCGTTTGTAGACTTTTTGCTGATGGTCATGACCGGTGTGAGCTGCACCCTTTTTGACTTTGAATTTGCATGTGGCTAATAATTCCTTATACTGAGCTTTAGGCATGTCCTTTTTTTCTTTTCCTTTTTTTTTAAAGAGTGAGTACAACTTCCCTCCTCTGATTGACTTCTTGAAAAAATTCTCATGTGTTGAATTTTCTTGCCTATTCCCTACCCCAGGGCATTTTTGAGGGCGTGTGTCATTTACAGCCCTGCAGTCCTTGTGACTATATAAGCAACCATTAGCACTGGGTTTAAAGCTGCTGTTGTGGGAAACAGCCACAAGGCGGCAGCATTATTACGTTCTCAACTCTTGTTAGTAGTGCAACAGAGTCTTCCTGTAGGTCGTGTTCCGAGGTTGTAAATTAGAGTGGAATGTGCTGGGACAAGCCCCCAGAAGTTTATGTCTCCTTACTTATGTTTGTTTTTTAAGTTTAAATTCTATTTCTTATCGGAGTAAATTTGATTAGAGTGTTTTGATTGTCTGGCTGTACAGAATCTGCTCAATGATTCATGCATATGTCTGTTCATCTTCGGATCCTGTTACCATGTATGTGATTACAAAATGTATATTTTAAAGGTCTTGGTGATTATATAATACATATAGTTTATCTGTTATATGTTTATATACATTTAACATACATTAGTATATGTATGTTAACCCCATAGTCCTAATTTACCCATCCTCCCACCTTTCATTTTGGCTAACCATTAGTTTATTTGATAAGTCTGTGAGTGTCTTTTTCTGTGGAAATATGTTCATTGGTAGCAATCTTAGGATAACATGTATAAATGATATCATACGATATTTGTCATACCCTTTTTACTTACTTAAAGTTATATGAATATTTACAGGCTCAACTGTAGTCCTGAAAACGGCATTGTTCATTTTTTCCCAAGGCTACCATTCCATTCTGTCCATATACCACTTCTTCTTTGTCCATTCATCTGTTTATGGACCTTTTTTTGCTTCCATGTCTTGGCTATTTCAGTATTGCTGCAGTGCACATTTGCCTGCCTCTGTCTTTCTGATTCTGGTGGTCTTAGTTTATAGGCCCAAAAGGTGCCCTGCCGCATCATATGATAGGTCAATTTTTACCTTTTCAAGCAGCTCCATTCAGTTTGCGTTAGTGCTGTTACCACTTTAAATCCCAGCAGCAGCTAGAAGGTACACAGTTCTCTAAAACCCCTTCAGCATTTATAGTTTGTAGACTTTTTGCTGATGGTCCTGACTGGTGTGAGCTGAAACCTTTTTGAATTTGAATTTGCATGTGGCTAATAATTCCTTATACTGAGCTTTACGCATGTCCTTTTTTTTCTTTTCCTTTTTTTTAAAGAGTGAGTACAACTTCCCTCCTCTTATTGATTTCTTGGAAAATTTCTCATGTCTTGAATTTTCTTGCCTATTCCCTACGCCAGGGGATGTTTTGAGGGCCTGTGTCATTTACAGCCCTGCAGTCCTTGTGACTATATAAGCAACCATTGGCACTGGGTTTAAAGTTGCTCTTGTGGGAAACAGCCACAAGGCGGCAGCATTATTACGTTCTCAACTCTTGTGACTTTGGCAACAGAGTCTTCCTGGAGGTAGGGTTCCGAGGTTGTAAATTAGAGTGGAATGTGCTTGAACATGCCCCCAGAAGTTTATGTCTCCTTACTTATGTTTGTTTTTTAAATATAATTTCTATTTCTTATCGGGGTAAATTTGATTGGAGTGTTTTGATTGTCTGGCTGTACAGAATCTGCTTAATGATTCCTACATATGTCTGTTCATCTTTGGATCCTGTTACCATGTATATGATCACAGAATGTATATTTTAAAGGTATTCGTGATTATATAATTCATAAAGTTTATCTGTTATATGTTTATATACATTTAACATACATTAGTATATGTATGTTAACCCCATAGTCCTAATTTACCCATCCTCCCACCTTTCATTTTGGCTAACCATTAGTTTATTTGATAAGTCTGTGAGTGTCTTTTTCTGTGGAAATATGTTCATTGGTAGCAATCTTAGGATAACATGTATAAATGATATCATAGGATATTTGTCATACCCTTTTGACTTACTTAACCTTATATGATTATTTCTAGGCTCCACTGTAGTTGTAAACACGGCATTGTTCATTTTTTCGCGAAGCTACTATTCCATATGGTACATTTACCACTTCGTCTTTGTCCATTCATCTGTTTATGGACATTTTTTTTCCTTCCATGTCTTGGCTATTTCAATATTGTTTCAGTGCACATTTGCCTGCATCTGTCTTTCCGATTCTGGTGGTCTTAGGTTATAGGCCCAAAGGTGCCCTGCCGCATCATATGGTAGCTCAATTTTTACCTCTTCAAGCAGCTCGATTCAGTTTGCGTTAGTGCTGTTACCACTTTACATCCCACCAGCAGCTAGAAAGTACACAGTTCTCTAAAACCCCTTCAGCATTTATCGTTTGTAGACTTTTTGCTGATGGTCATGACCGGTGTGAGCTGCACCCTTTTTGACTTTGAATTTGCATGTGGCTAATAATTCCTTATACTGAGCTTTAGGCATGTCCTTTTTTTCTTTTCCTTTTTTTTAAAGAGTGAGTACAACTTCCCTCCTCTGATTGACTTCTTGAAAAAATTCTCATGTGTTGAATTTTCTTGCCTATTCCCTACCCCAGGGCATTTTTGAGGGCGTGTGTCATTTACAGCCCTGCAGTCCTTGTGACTATATAAGCAACCATTAGCACTGGGTTTAAAGCTGCTGTTGTGGGAAACAGCCACAAGGCGGCAGCATTATTACGTTCTCAACTCTTGTTAGTAGTGCAACAGAGTCTTCCTGTAGGTCGTGTTCCGAGGTTGTAAATTAGAGCGGAATGTGCTGGGACAAGCCCCCAGAAGTTTATGTCTCCTTACTTATGTTTGTTTTTTAAGTTTAAATTCTATTTCTTATCGGAGTAAATTTGATTAGAGTGTTTTGATTGTCTGGCTGTACAGAATCTGCTCAATGATTCATGCATATGTCTGTTCATCTTCGGATCCTGTTACCATGTATGTGATTACAAAATGTATATTTTAAAGGTCTTGGTGATTATATAATACATATAGTTTATCTGTTATATGTTTATATACATTTAACATACATTAGTATATGTATGTTAACCCCATAGTCCTAATTTACCCATCCTCCCACCTTTCATTTTGGCTAACCATTAGTTTATTTGATAAGTCTGTGAGTGTCTTTTTCTGTGGAAATATGTTCATTGGTAGCAATCTTAGGATAACATGTATACATGATATCATAGGATATTTGTCATACCCTTTTTACTTACTTAACGTTATATGATTATTTACAGGCTCAACTGTAGTCCTGAAAACGGCATTGTTCATTTTTTCCCAAGGCTACCATTCCATTCTGTCCATATACCACTTCTTCTTTGTCCATTCATCTGTTTATGGACCTTTTTTTGCTTCCATGTCTTGGCTATTTCAGTATTGCTGCAGTGCACATTTGCCTGCCTCTGTCTTTCTGATTCTGGTGGTCTTAGTTTATAGGCCCAAAAGTTGCCCTGCCGCATCATATGGTAGCTCAATTTTTACCTTTTCAAGCAGCTCCATTCAGTTTGCGTTAGTGCTGTTACCACTTTAAATCCCAGCAGCAGCTAGAAGGTACACAGTTCTCTAAAACCCCTTCAGCATTTATAGTTTGTAGACTTTTTGCTGATGGTCCTGACTGGTGTGAGCTGAAACCTTTTTGAATTTGAATTTGCATGTGGCTAATAATTCCTTATACTGAGCTTTACGCATGTCCTTTTTTTTCTTTTCCTTTTTTTTAAAGAGTGAGTACAACTTCCCTCCTCTGATTGATTTCTTGAAAAACTTCTCATGTGTTGAATTTTCTTACCTATTCCCTACCCCAGGGCATTGTTGAGGGCCTGTGGCATTTACAGCCCTGCAGTCCTTGTGACTATATAAGCAACCATTGGCACTGGGTTTAAAGCTGCTCTTGTGGGAAACAGCCACAAGGCGGCAGCATTATTAACGTTCTCAACTCTTGTGACTTTGGCAACAGAGTCTTCCTGGAGGTAGGGTTCCGAGGTTGTAAATTAGAGTGGAATGTGCTGGGACAAGCCGCAGAAGTTTATGTCTCCTTACTTATGTTTGTTTTTTAAATATAATTTCTATTTCTTATCGGGGTAAATTTGATTGGAGTGTTTTGATTGTCTGGCTGTACAGAATCTGCTTAATGATTCCTACATATGTCTGTTCATCTTCGGATCCTGTTACCATGTATGTCATCACAGAATGTATATTTTAAAGGTATTCGTGATTATATAATTCATAAAGTTTATCTGTTATATGTTTATATACATTTAACATACATTAGTATATGTATGTTAACCCCATAGTCCTAATTTACCCATCCTCCCACCTTTCATTTTGGCTAACCATTAGTTTATTTGATAAGTCTGTGAGTGTCTTTTTCTGTGGAAATATGTTCATTGGTAGCAATCTTAGGATAACATGCATAAATGATATCACAGGATATTTGTCATACCCTTTTTACTTACTTAACGTTATATGATTATTTCTAGGCTCAACTGTAGTCCTGAAAACGGCATTGTTCATTTTTTTCCCGAGGCTACTATTCCATTCTGTCTATATACCACTTCTTCTTTGTCCATTCATTTGTTTATGGACCTTTTTTTGCTTCCATGTCTTGGCTATTTCAATATTGTTTCAGTGCACATTTGCCTGCATCTGTCTTTCCGATTCTGGTGGTCTTAGGTTATAGGCCCAAAGGTGCCCTGCCGCATCATATGGTAGCTCAATTTTTACCTCTTCAAGCAGCTCGATTCAGTTTGCGTTAGTGCCGTTACCACTTTACATCCCACCAGCAGCTAGAAAGTACACAGTTCTCTAAAACCCCTTCAGCATTTATCGTTTGTAGACTTTTTGCTGATGGTCATGACCGGTGTGAGCTGCACCCTTTTTGACTTTGAATTTGCATGTGGCTAATAATTCCTTATACTGAGCTTTAGGCATGTCCTTTTTTTCTTTTCCTTTTTTTTTAAAGAGTGAGTACAACTTCCCTCCTCTGATTGACTTCTTGAAAAAATTCTCATGTGTTGAATTTTCTTGCCTATTCCCTACCCCAGGGCATTTTTGAGGGCGTGTGTCATTTACAGCCCTGCAGTCCTTGTGACTATATAAGCAACCATTAGCACTGGGTTTAAAGCTGCTGTTGTGGGAAACAGCCACAAGGCGGCAGCATTATTACGTTCTCAACTCTTGTTAGTAGTGCAACAGAGTCTTCCTGTAGGTCGTGTTCCGAGGTTGTAAATTAGAGTGGAATGTGCTGGGACAAGCCCCCAGAAGTTTATGTCTCCTTACTTATGTTTGTTTTTTAAGTTTAAATTCTATTTCTTATCGGAGTAAATTTGATTAGAGTGTTTTGATTGTCTGGCTGTACAGAATCTGCTCAATGATTCATGCATATGTCTGTTCATCTTCGGATCCTGTTACCATGTATGTGATTACAAAATGTATATTTTAAAGGTCTTGGTGATTATATAATACACATAGTTTATCTGTTATATGTTTATATACATTTAACATACATTAGTTTATGTATGTTAACCCCATAGTCCTAATTTACCCATCCTCCCACCTTTCATTTTGGCTAACCATTAGTTTATTTGATAAGTCTGTGAGTGTCTTTTTCTGTGGAAATATGTTCATTGGTAGCAATCTTAGGATAACATGCATAAATGATATCACAGGATATTTGTCATACCCTTTTTACTTACTTAACGTTATATGATTATTTCTAGGCTCAAGTGTAGGCCTGAAAACGGCATTGTTCATTTTTTTCCCGAGGCTACTATTCCATTCTGTCTATATACCACTTCATCTTTGTCCATTCATCTGTTTATGGACCTTTTTTTGCTTCCATGTCTTGGCTATTTCAGTATTGCTGCAGTGCACACTTGCCTGCCTCTGTCTTTCTGATTCTGGTGGTCTTAGTTTATAGGCCCAAAAGTTGCCCTGCTGCATCATATGGTAGCTCAATTTTTACCTTTTCAAGCAGCTCCATTCAGTTTTTGTTAGTGCTGTTACCACTTTAAATCCCAGCAGCAGCTAGAAGGTACACAGTTCTCTAAAACCCCTTCAGCATTTATAGTTTGTAGACTTTTTGCTGATGGTCCTGACTGGTGTGAGCTGAAACCTTTTCGAATTTGAATTTGCATGTGGCTAATAATTCCTTATACTGAGCTTTACGCATGTCCTTTTTTTCCTTTTCCTTTTTTTTTTAAAGAGTGAGTACAACTTCCCTCCTCTGATTGATTTCTTGAAAAACTTCTCATGTGTTGAATTTTCTTGCCTATTCCCTACCCCAGGGCATTGTTGAGGGCCTGTGTCATTTACAGCCCTGCAGTCCTTGTGACTATATAAGCAACCATTGGCACTGGGTTTAAAGCTGCTCTTGTGGGAAACAGCCACAAGGCGGCAGCATTATTACGTTCTCAACTCTTGTGACTTTGGCAACAGAGTCTTCCTGGAGGTAGGGTTCCGAGGTTGTAAATTAGAGTGGAATGTGCTGGGACAAGCCGCAGAAGTTTATGTCTCCTTACTTATGTTTGTTTTTTAAATATAATTTCTATTTCTTATCGGGGTAAATTTGATTGGAGTGTTTTGATTGTCTGGCTGTACAGAATCTGCTTAATGATTCCTACATATGTCTGTTCATCTTCGGATCCTGTTACCATGTATGTCATCACAGAATGTATATTTTAAAGGTATTCGTGATTATATAATTCATAAAGTTTATCTGTTATATGTTTATATACATTTAACATACATTAGTATATGTATGTTAACCCCATAGTCCTAATTTACCCATCCTCCCACCTTTCATTTTGGCTAACCATTAGTTTATTTGATAAGTCTGTGAGTGTCTTTTTCTGTGGAAATATGTTCATTGGTAGCAATCTTAGGATAACATGCATAAATGATATCACAGGATATTTGTCATACCCTTTTTACTTACTTAACGTTATATGATTATTTCTAGGCTCAACTGTAGTCCTGAAAACGGCATTGTTCATTTTTTTCCCGAGGCTACTATTCCATTCTGTCTATATACCACTTCTTCTTTGTCCATTCATTTGTTTATGGACCTTTTTTTGCTTCCATGTCTTGGCTATTTCAATATTGTTTCAGTGCACATTTGCCTGCATCTGTCTTTCCGATTCTGGTGGTCTTAGGTTATAGGCCCAAAGGTGCCCTGCCGCATCATATGGTAGCTCAATTTTTACCTCTTCAAGCAGCTCGATTCAGTTTGCGTTAGTGCCGTTACCACTTTACATCCCACCAGCAGCTAGAAAGTACACAGTTCTCTAAAACCCCTTCAGCATTTATCGTTTGTAGACTTTTTGCTGATGGTCATGACCGGTGTGAGCTGCACCCTTTTTGACTTTGAATTTGCATGTGGCTAATAATTCCTTATACTGAGCTTTAGGCATGTCCTTTTTTTCTTTTCCTTTTTTTTTAAAGAGTGAGTACAACTTCCCTCCTCTGATTGACTTCTTGAAAAAATTCTCATGTGTTGAATTTTCTTGCCTATTCCCTACCCCAGGGCATTTTTGAGGGCGTGTGTCATTTACAGCCCTGCAGTCCTTGTGACTATATAAGCAACCATTAGCACTGGGTTTAAAGCTGCTGTTGTGGGAAACAGCCACAAGGCGGCAGCATTATTACGTTCTCAACTCTTGTTAGTAGTGCAACAGAGTCTTCCTGTAGGTCGTGTTCCGAGGTTGTAAATTAGAGTGGAATGTGCTGGGACAAGCCCCCAGAAGTTTATGTCTCCTTACTTATGTTTGTTTTTTAAGTTTAAATTCTATTTCTTATAGGAGTAAATTTGATTAGAGTGTTTTGATTGTCTGGCTGTACAGAATCTGCTCAATGATTCATGCATATGTCTGTTCATCTTCGGATCCTGTTACCATGTATGTGATTACAAAATGTATATTTTAAAGGTCTTGGTGATTATATAATACATATAGTTTATCTGTTATATGTTTATATACATTTAACATACATTAGTATATGTATGTTAACCCCATAGTCCTAATTTACCCATCCTCCCACCTTTCATTTTGGCTAACCATTAGTTTATTTGATAAGTCTGTGAGTGTCTTTTTCTGTGGAAATATGTTCATTGGTAGCAATCTTAGGATAACATGTATAAATGATATCATACGATATTTGTCATACCCTTTTTACTTACTTAAAGTTATATGAATATTTACAGGCTCAACTGTAGTCCTGAAAACGGCATTGTTCATTTTTTCCCAAGGCTACCATTCCATTCTGTCCATATACCACTTCTTCTTTGTCCATTCATCTGTTTATGGACCTTTTTTTGCTTCCATGTCTTGGCTATTTCAGTATTGCTGCAGTGCACATTTGCCTGCCTCTGTCTTTCTGATTCTGGTGGTCTTAGTTTGTAGGCCCAAAAGGTGCCCTGCCGCATCATATGATAGGTCAATTTTTACCTTTTCAAGCAGCTCCATTCAGTTTGCGTTAGTGCTGTTACCACTTTAAATCCCAGCAGCAGCTAGAAGGTACACAGTTCTCTAAAACCCCTTCAGCATTTATAGTTTGTAGACTTTTTGCTGATGGTCCTGACTGGTGTGAGCTGAAACCTTTTTGAATTTGAATTTGCATGTGGCTAATAATTCCTTATACTGAGCTTTACGCATGTCCTTTTTTTTCTTTTCCTTTTTTTTAAAGAGTGAGTACAACTTCCCTCCTCTGATTGATTTCTTGGAAAATTTCTCATGTCTTGAATTTTCTTGCCTATTCCCTACGCCAGGGGATGTTTTGAGGGCCTGTGTCATTTACAGCCCTGCAGTCCTTGTGACTATATAAGCAACCATTGGCACTGGGTTTAAAGTTGCTCTTGTGGGAAACAGCCACAAGGCGGCAGCATTATTACGTTCTCAACTCTTGTGACTTTGGCAACAGAGTCTTCCTGGAGGTAGGGTTCCGAGGTTGTAAATTAGAGTGGAATGTGCTTGAACATGCCCCCAGAAGTTTATGTCTCCTTACTTATGTTTGTTTTTTAAATATAATTTCTATTTCTTATCGGGGTAAATTTGATTGGAGTGTTTTGATTGTCTGGCTGTACAGAATCTGCTTAATGATTCCTACATATGTCTGTTCATCTTTGGATCCTGTTACCATGTATATGATCACAGAATGTATATTTTAAAGGTATTCGTGATTATATAATTCATAAAGTTTATCTGTTATATGTTTATATACATTTAACATACATTAGTATATGTATGTTAACCCCATAGTCCTAATTTACCCATCCTCCCACCTTTCATTTTGGCTAACCATTAGTTTATTTGATAAGTCTGTGAGTGTCTTTTTCTGTGGAAATATGTTCATTGGTAGCAATCTTAGGATAACATGTATAAATGATATCATAGGATATTTGTCATACCCTTTTTACTTACTTAACGTTATATGATTATTTACAGGCTCAACTGTAGTCCTGAAAACGGCATTGTTCATTTTTTCCCAAGGCTACCATTCCATTCTGTCCATATACCACTTCTTCTTTGTCCATTCATCTGTTTATGGACCTTTTTTTGCTTCCATGTCTTGGCTATTTCAGTATTGCTGCAGTGCACATTTGCCTGCCTCTGTCTTTCTGATTCTGGTGGTCTTAGTTTATAGGCCCAAAAGTTGCCCTGCCGCATCATATGGTAGCTCAATTTTTACCTTTTCAAGCAGCTCCATTCAGTTTGCATTAGTGCTGTTACCACTTTAAATCCCAGCAGCAGCTAGAAGGTACACAGGTCTCTAAAACCCCTTCAGCATTTATAGTTTGTAGACTTTTTGCTGATGGTCCTGACTGGTGTGAGCTGAAACCTTTTTGAATTTGAATTTGCATGTGGCTAATAATTCCTTATACTGAGCTTTACGCATGTCCTTTTTTTTCTTTTCCTTTTTTTTAAAGAGTGAGTACAACTTCCCTCCTCTGATTGATTTCTTGAAAAACTTCTCATGTGTTGAATTTTCTTACCTATTCCCTACCCCAGGGCATTGTTGAGGGCCTGTGGCATTTACAGCCCTGCAGTCCTTGTGACTATATAAGCAACCATTGGCACTGGGTTTAAAGCTGCTCTTGTGGGAAACAGCCACAAGGCGGCAGCATTATTAACGTTCTCAACTCTTGTGACTTTGGCAACAGAGTCTTCCTGGAGGTAGGGTTCCGAGGTTGTAAATTAGAGTGGAATGTGCTGGGACAAGCCGCAGAAGTTTATGTCTCCTTACTTATGTTTGTTTTTTAAATATAATTTCTATTTCTTATCGGGGTAAATTTGATTGGAGTGTTTTGATTGTCTGGCTGTACAGAATCTGCTTAATGATTCCTACATATGTCTGTTCATCTTTGGATCCTGTTACCATGTATGTCATCACAGAATGTATATTTTAAAGGTATTCGTGATTATATAATTCATAAAGTTTATCTGTTATATGTTTATATACATTTAACATACATTAGTATATGTATGTTAACCCCATAGTCCTAATTTACCCATCCTCCCACCTTTCATTTTGGCTAACCATTAGTTTATTTGATAAGTCTGTGAGTGTCTTTTTCTGTGGAAATATGTTCACTGGTAGCAATCTTAAGATAACATGCATAAATGATATCACAGGATATTTGTCATACCCTTTTTACTTACTTAACGTTATATGATTATTTCTAGGCTCAACTGTAGTCCTGAAAACGGCATTGTTCATTTTTTTCCCGAGGCTACTATTCCATTCTGTCTATATACCACTTCTTCTTTGTCCATTCATTTGTTTATGGACCTTTTTTTGCTTCCATGTCTTGGCTATTTCAATATTGTTTCAGTGCACATTTGCCTGCATCTGTCTTTCCGATTCTGGTGGTCTTAGGTTATAGGCCCAAAGGTGCCCTGCCGCATCATATGGTAGCTCAATTTTTACCTCTTCAAGCAGCTCGATTCAGTTTGCGTTAGTGCCGTTACCACTTTACATCCCACCAGCAGCTAGAAAGTACACAGTTCTCTAAAACCCCTTCAGCATTTATCGTTTGTAGACTTTTTGCTGATGGTCATGACCGGTGTGAGCTGCACCCTTTTTGACTTTGAATTTGCATGTGGCTAATAATTCCTTATACTGAGCTTTAGGCATGTCCTTTTTTTCTTTTCCTTTTTTTTTAAAGAGTGAGTACAACTTCCCTCCTCTGATTGACTTCTTGAAAAAATTCTCATGTGTTGAATTTTCTTGCCTATTCCCTACCCCAGGGCATTTTTGAGGGCGTGTGTCATTTACAGCCCTGCAGTCCTTGTGACTATATAAGCAACCATTAGCACTGGGTTTAAAGCTGCTGTTGTGGGAAACAGCCACAAGGCGGCAGCATTATTACGTTCTCAACTCTTGTTAGTAGTGCAACAGAGTCTTCCTGTAGGTCGTGTTCCGAGGTTGTAAATTAGAGTGGAATGTGCTGGGACAAGCCCCCAGAAGTTTATGTCTCCTTACTTATGTTTGTTTTTTAAGTTTAAATTCTATTTCTTATCGGAGTAAATTTGATTAGAGTGTTTTGATTGTCTGGCTGTACAGAATCTGCTCAATGATTCATGCATATGTCTGTTCATCTTCGGATCCTGTTACCATGTATGTGATTACAAAATGTATATTTTAAAGGTCTTGGTGATTATATAATACATATAGTTTATCTGTTATATGTTTATATACATTTAACATACATTAGTATATGTATGTTAACCCCATAGTCCTAATTTACCCATCCTCCCACCTTTCATTTTGGCTAACCATTAGTTTATTTGATAAGTCTGTGAGTGTCTTTTTCTGTGGAAATATGTTCATTGGTAGCAATCTTAGGATAACATGTATAAATGATATCATACGATATTTGTCATACCCTTTTTACTTACTTAAAGTTATATGAATATTTACAGGCTCAACTGTAGTCCTGAAAACGGCATTGTTCATTTTTTCCCAAGGCTACCATTCCATTCTGTCCATATACCACTTCTTCTTTGTCCATTCATCTGTTTATGGACCTTTTTTTGCTTCCATGTCTTGGCTATTTCAGTATTGCTGCAGTGCACATTTGCCTGCCTCTGTCTTTCTGAGTCTGGTGGTCTTAGTTTATAGGCCCAAAAGGTGCCCTGCCGCATCATATGGTAGCTCAATTTTTACCTTTTCAAGCAGCTCCATTCAGTTTGCGTTAGTGCTGTTACCACTTTAAATCCCAGCAGCAGCTAGAAGGTACACAGTTCTCTAAAACCCCTTCAGCATTTATAGTTTGTAGACTTTTTGCTGATGGTCCTGACTGGTGTGAGCTGAAACCTTTTTGATTTTGAATTTGCATGTGGCTAATAATTCCTTATACTGAGCTTTACGCATGTCCTTTTTTTTCTTTTCCTTTTTTTTAAAGAGTGAGTACAACTTCCCTCCTCTTATTGATTTCTTGGAAAATTTCTCATGTCTTGAATTTTCTTGCCTATTCCCTACGCCAGGGGATGTTTTGAGGGCCTGTGTCATTTACAGCCCTGCAGTCCTTGTGACTATATAAGCAACCATTGGCACTGGGTTTAAAGTTGCTCTTGTGGGAAACAGCCACAAGGCGGCAGCATTATTACGTTCTCAACTCTTGTGACTTTGGCAACAGAGTCTTCCTGGAGGTAGGGTTCCGAGGTTGTAAATTAGAGTGGAATGTGCTTGAACATGCCCCCAGAAGTTTATGTCTCATTACTTATGTTTGTTTTTTAAATATAATTTCTATTTCTTATCGGGGTAAATTTGATTGGAGTGTTTTGATTGTCTGGCTGTACAGAATCTGCTTAATGATTCCTACATATGTCTGTTCATCTTTGGATCCTGTTACCATGTATATGATCACAGAATGTATATTTTAAAGGTATTCGTGATTATATAATTCATAAAGTTTATCTGTTATATGTTTATATACATTTAACATACATTAGTATATGTATGTTAACCCCATAGTCCTAATTTACCCATCCTCCCACCTTTCATTTTGGCTAACCATTAGTTTATTTGATAAGTCTGTGAGTGTCTTTTTCTGTGGAAATATGTTCATTGGTAGCAATCTTAGGATAACATGTATAAATGATATCATAGGATATTTGTCATACCCTTTTGACTTACTTAACCTTATATGATTATTTCTAGGCTCCACTGTAGTCGTAAAAACGGCATTGTTCATTTTTTTCGCAAAGCTACTATTCCATAGGGTACATTTACCACTTCGTCTTTGTCCATTCATCTGTTTATGGACATTTTTTTTCCTTCCATGTCTTGGCTATTTCAATATTGTTTCAGTGCACATTTGCCTGCATCTGTCTTTCCGATTCTGGTGGTCTTAGGTTATAGGCCCAAAGGTGCCCTGCCGCATCATATGGTAGCTCAATTTTTACCTCTTCAAGCAGCTCGATTCAGTTTGCGTTAGTGCTGTTACCACTTTACATCCCACCAGCAGCTAGAAAGTACACAGTTCTCTAAAACCCCTTCAGCATTTATCGTTTGTAGACTTTTTGCTGATGGTCATGACCGGTGTGAGCTGCACCCTTTTTGACTTTGAATTTGCATGTGGCTAATAATTCCTTATACTGAGCTTTAGGCATGTCCTTTTTTTTCTTTTCCTTTTTTTAAAGAGTGAGTTCAACTTCCCTCCTCTTATTGACTTCTTGAAAAAATTCTCATGTGTTGAATTTTCTTGCCTATTCCCTACCCCAGGGCATTTTTGAGGGCGTGTGTCATTTACAGCCCTGCAGTCCTTGTGACTCTATAAGCAACCATTAGCACTGGGTTTAAAGCTGCTGTTGTGGGAAACAGCCACAAGGCGGCAGCATTATTGCGTTCTCAACTCTTGTTAGTAGTGCAACAGAGTCTTCCTGGAGGTCGTGTTCCGAGGTTGTAAATTAGAGTGGAATGTGCTGGGACAAGCCCCCAGAAGTTTATGTCTCCTTACTTATGTTTGTTTTTTAAGTTTAAATTCTATTTCTTATCGGAGTAAATTTGATTCGAGTGTTTTGATTGTCTGGCTGTACAGAATCTGCTCAAAGAGTCACACATATATCTGATCATCTTTGGATCCTGTTACCATGTATGAGATTACACAAGGTATATTTTGAAGGTATTGGTGATTATATAATTCATATAGTTTATATGTTATATGTTTATATACATTTAACATACATTAGTATATGTATGTTAACCCCATAGTCCTAATTTACCCATCTTCCCACCTTTCATTTTGGCTAACCTTTAGTTTATTTGATAAGTCTGTGAGTGTCTTTTTTCTGTGGAAATGTGTTCATTGGTAGCAATCTTAGGATAACATGTATAAATGATATCATAGGATATTTCTCATACCTTTTTGACTTACTTATCCTTATATGATTATTTCTAGGCTCAACTATAGTCCTGAAAACGGCATGGTTCATTTATTTCCCCATGCTACTATTCTATTTGGTACGTATACCACTTCTTCTTTGTCCATTCATCTGTTTATGAACCTTTTTTCTGCTTCCATGTCTTGGCTATTTCAGTATTGCTGCAGTGCTCATTTGTCTGCCTGTGTGTTTTCAATTCTGGTGGTCTTAGGTTGTAGGCCCAAAAGGTGACCTGCCGCATCATATGGTAGCTCAATTTTTACCTTTTCAAGCAGCTCCATTCAGTTTTCGTTAGTGCTTTTACCACTTTACATCCCACCAGCAGCTAGAAGGTACACAGTTCTCTAAAACCGCTTCAGCATTTATAATTTGTAGACTTTTTGCTGATGGAAATGATTGGTGTTAGCTGAAACCTTTTTGAATTTGAATTTGCATGTGGCTAATAATTCCTTATACTGAGCTTTAGGCATGTCCCTTTTTTCTTTTCCTTTTTTTTAAAGAGTGAGTACAACTTCCCTCCTCTTATTGACTTCTTGAAAAATTTCTCATGTGTTGAATTTTCTTTCCTATTCCCTACCCCAGGGCATTTTTGAGGGCGTGAGTCATTTACAGCCCTGCAGTCCTTGTGACTATATAAGCAACCATCGGCACTGGGTTTAAAGCTGCTCTTGTGGGAAACAGCCACAAGGCGGCAGCATTATTACGTTCTCAACTCTTGTGACTTTGGCAACAGAGTCTTCCTGGAGGTAGGGTTCCGAGGTTGTAAATTAGAGTGGAATGTGCTGGGACAAGCCGCAGAAGTTTATGTCTCCTTACTTATGTTTGTTTTTTAAATATAATTTCTATTTCTTATCGGGGTAAATTTGATTGGAGTGTTTTGATTGTCTGGCTGTACAGAATCTGCTTAATGATTCCTACATATGTCTGTTCATCTTCGGATCCTGTTACCATGTATGTGATTACAAAATGTATATTTTAAAGGTCTTGGTGATTATATAATTCATATAGTTTATCTGTTATATGTTTATATACATTTAACATACATTAGTATATGTATGTTAATCCCATAGTCCTAATTTACCCATCCTCCCACCTTTCATTTTGGCTAACCATTAGTTTATTTGATAAGTCTGTGAGTGTCTTTTTCTGTGGAAATATGTTCATTGGTAGCAATCTTAGGATAACAAGTATAAATGATATCATAGGATATTTATCATACCCTTTTGACTTACTTAACCTTATATGATTATTTCTAGGCTCCAGTGTAGTCGTAAAAACGGCCTTGTTCATTTTTTTCGCGAAGCTACTATTCCATATGGTACATTTACCACTTCGTCTTTGTCCATTCATCTGTTTATGGACATTTTTTTTCCTTCCATGTCTTGGCTATTTCAATATTGTTTCAGTGCACATTTGCCTGCATCTGTCTTTCCGATTCTGGTGGTCTTAGGTTATAGGCCCAAAGGTGCCCTGCCGCATCATATGGTAGCTCAATTTTTACCTCTTCAAGCAGCTCGATTCAGTTTGCGTTAGTGCTGTTACCACTTTACATCCCACCAGCAGCTAGAAAGTACACAGTTCTCTAAAACCCCTTCAGCATTTATCGTTTGTAGACTTTTTGCTGATGGTCATGACCGGTGTGAGCTGAACCCTTTTTGACTTTGAATTTGCATGTGGCTAATAATTCCTTATACTGAGCTTTAGGCATGTCCTTTTTTTCTTTTCCTTTTTTTTTAAAGAGTGAGTACAACTTCCCTCCTCTTATTGACTTCTTGAAAAAATTCTCATGTGTTGAATTTTCTTGCCTATTCCCTACCCCAGGGCATTTTTGAGGGCGTGTGTCATTTACAGCCCTGCAGTCCTTGTGACTCTATAAGCAACCATTAGCACTGGGTTTAAAGCTGCTGTTGTGGGAAACAGCCACAAGGCGGCAGCATTATTACGTTCTCAACTCTTGTTAGTAGTGCAACAGAGTCTTCCTGGAGGTCGTGTTCCGAGGTTGTAAATTAGAGTGGAATGTGCTGGGACAAGCCCCCAGAAGTTTATGTCTCCTTACTTATGTTTGTTTTTTAAGTTTAAATTCTATTTCTTATCGGAGTAAATTTGATTCGAGTGTTTTGATTGTCTGGCTGTACAGAATCTGCTCAAAGAGTCACACATATATCTGATCATCTTTGGATCCTGTTACCATGTATGAGATTACACAAGGTATATTTTGAAGGTATTGGTGATTATATAATTCATATAGTTTATATGTTATATGTTTATATACATTTAACATACATTAGTATATGTATGTTAACCCCATAGTCCTAATTTACCCATCTTCCCACCTTTCATTTCGGCTAACCTTTAGTTTATTTGATAAGTCTGTGAGTGTCTTTTTTCTGTGGAAATGTGTTCATTGGTAGCAATCTTAGGATAACATGTATAAATGATATCATAGGATATTTCTCATACCTTTTTGACTTACTTATCCTTATATGATTATTTCTAGGCTCAACTATAGTCCTGAAAACGGCATGGTTCATTTATTTCCCGAGGCTACTATTCTATTTGGTACGTATACCACTTCTTCTTTGTCCATTCATCTGTTTATGAACCTTTTTTCTGCTTCCATGTCTTGGCTATTTCAGTATTGCTGCAGTGCTCATTTGTCTGCCTGTGTGTTTTCGATTCTGGTGGTCTTAGGTTATAGGCCCAAAAGTTGCCCTGCCGCATCATATGGTAGCTCAATTTTTACCTTTTCAAGCAGCTCCATTCAGTTTGCGTTAGTGCTGTTACCACTTTAAATCCCAGCAGCAGCTAGAAGGTACACAGGTCTCTAAAACCCCTTCAGCATTTATAGTTTGTAGACTTTTTGCTGATGGTCCTGACTGGTGTGAGCTGAAACCTTTTTGAATTTGAATTTGCATGTGGCTAATAATTCCTTATACTGAGCTTTACGCATGTCCTTTTTTTTCTTTTCCTTTTTTTTTAAAGAGTGAGTACTACTTCCCTCCTCTGATTGATTTCTTGAAAAACTTCTCATGTGTTGAATTTTCTTGCCTATTCCCTACCCCAGGGCATTGTTGAGGGCCTGTGGCATTTACAGCGTGCAGTCCTTGTGACTATATAAGCAACCATTGGCACTGGGTTTAAAGCTGCTCTTGTGGGAAACAGCCACAAGGCAGCAGCATTATTACGTTCTCAATTCTTGTTAATAGGGCAACAGACTTTTCCTGGAGGTAGTGTTCTGAGGTTGTAAATTAGAGTGGAATGTGCTGGGACAAGCCCCCAGAAGTTTATGTCTCCTTACTAAGGTTTCTTTTTTAAATTTAATTTCTATTTCTTATTGGAGGAAATTTGATTAGAGTGTTTCCATTGTCTGGCTGTACAGAATCTGCTCAATGATTCATACATATGTCAGTTCATCTTCAGATGCTGTTACCATGTGTTTGTTTACAGAATGTATATTTTGAAGGTATAGGAGATTATATAATTCATATAGTTTATATGTTATATTTATATACATTTAACATACATTAGTATATGTATGTTAACCCCATAGTCCTAATTTACTCATCTTCCCACCTTTCATTTTGGCTAACCTTTAGTTTATTTGATAAGTCTGTGAGTGTCTTTTTCTGTGGAAATATGTTCATTGGTAGCAATCTTAGGATAACACGCATAAATGATATCACAGGATATTTGTCATACCCTTCTTACTTACTTAACGTTATTGGATTATTTCTAGGCTCAACTGTAGTCCTGAAAACGGCATTGTTCATTTTTTTCCCGAGGCTACTATTCCATTCTGTCTATATACCACTTCTTCTTTGTCCATTCATCTGTTTATGGACCTTTTTTTGCTTCCATGTCTTGGCTATTTTAGTATTGCTGCAGTGCACATTTGCCTGCCTCTGTCTTTCTGATTCTGGTGGTCTTAGTTTATAGGCTCAAAAGGTACCCTTTCGCATCATATGGTAGCTCAATTTTTACCTTGTAAAGCAGCTCCATTCAGTTTTTGTTAGTGCTGTTACCACTTTACATCCCACCAGCATCTAGGAGTTACACAGTTCTCTAAAACCCCTTCAGCATTTATAGTTTGTAGACTTTTTGCTGATGGTCATGACTGGTGTGAGCTGAAACCTTTTTGAATTTGAATTTGCATGTGGCTAATAATTCCTTATACTGAGCTTTAGGCATGTCCTTTTTTTTCTTTTCCTTTTTTTAAAAGAGTGAGTACAACTTCCCTCCTCTTTTTGACTTCCTGAAAAATTTCTCATGTGTTGAATTTTCTTGCCTATTCCCTACCCCAGGGCATGTTTTGAGGGCCTGTGTCATTTACAGCGCTGCAGTCCTTGTGACTATATAAACAACCATTGGCACTGGGTTTAAAGCTGCTGTTGTGGGAAACAGCCACAAGGCGGCAGCATTATTACGTTCTCAACTCTTGTTACTAGGGCAACAGACTCTTCCTGGAGGTAGTGTTCCAAGGTTTTAAATTAGAGTGGAATGTGCTGGGACAAACCCCCAGAAGTTTATGTCTCCTTACTTATGTTTGTTTTTTAAATTTAATTTCTATTTCTTATCGGAGTAAATTTGATTAGAGTGTTTTGATTGTCTGGCTGTACAGAATCTGCTCAATGATTCATACGTATGTCTGTTCATCTTCGGATCCTGTTAGCATGTATGTGATTACAAAATGTATATTTTGAAGGTATTGGTGATTATATAATTCATATAGTTTATCTGTTATATGTTTATATACATTTAACATACATTAGTATATGTATGTTAACCCCATAGTCCTAATTTACCCATCCTCCCACCTTTCATTTTGGCTAACCATTAGTTTATTTGATAAGTCTGTGAGTGTCTTTTTCTGTGGAAATATGTTCATTGGTAGCAATCTTAGGATAACATGCATAAATGATATCACAGGATATTTGTCATACCCTTTTTACTTACTTAACGTTATATGATTATTTCTAGGCTCAAGTGTAGGCCTGAAAACGGCATTGTTCATTTTTTTCCCGAGGCTACTATTCCATTCTGTCTATATACCACTTCATCTTTGTCCATTCATCTGTTTATGGACCTTTTTTTGCTTCCATGTCTTGGCTATTTCAGTATTGCTGCAGTGCACATTTGCCTGCCTCTGTCTTTCTGATTCTGGTGGTCTTAGTTTATAGGCCCAAAAGTTGCCCTGCTGCATCATATGGTAGCTCAATTTTTACCTTTTCAAGCAGCTCCATTCAGTTTTTGTTAGTGCTGTTACCACTTTAAATCCCAGCAGCAGCTAGAAGGTACACAGTTCTCTAAAACCCCTTCAGCATTTATAGTTTGTAGACTTTTTGCTGATGGTCCTGACTGGTGTGAGCTGAAACCTTTTCAAATTTGAATTTGCATGTGGCTAATAATTCCTTATACTGAGCTTTACGCATGTCCTTTTTTTCCTTTTCCTTTTTTTTTTAAAGAGTGAGTACAACTTCCCTCCTCTGATTGATTTCTTGAAAAACTTCTCATGTGTTGAATTTTCTTGCCTATTCCCTACCCCAGGGCATTGTTGAGGGCCTGTGTCATTTACAGCCCTGCAGTCCTTGTGACTATATAAGCAACCATTGGCACTGGGTTTAAAGCTGCTCTTGTGGGAAACAGCCACAAGGCGGCAGCATTATTACGTTCTCAACTCTTGTGACTTTGGCAACAGAGTCTTCCTGGAGGTAGGGTTCCGAGGTTGTAAATTAGAGTGGAATGTGCTGGGACAAGCCGCAGAAGTTTATGTCTCCTTACTTATGTTTGTTTTTTAAATATAATTTCTATTTCTTATCGGGGTAAATTTGATTGGAGTGTTTTGATTGTCTGGCTGTACAGAATCTGCTTAATGATTCCTACATATGTCTGTTCATCTTCGGATCCTGTTACCATGTATGTCATCACAGAATGTATATTTTAAAGGTATTCGTGATTATATAATTCATAAAGTTTATCTGTTATATGTTTATATACATTTAACATACATTAGTATATGTATGTTAACCCCATAGTCCTAATTTACCCATCCTCCCACCTTTCATTTTGGCTAACCATTAGTTTATTTGATAAGTCTGTGAGTGTCTTTTTCTGTGGAAATATGTTCATTGGTAGCAATCTTAGGATAACATGCATAAATGATATCACAGGATATTTGTCATACCCTTTTTACTTACTTAACGTTATATGATTATTTCTAGGCTCAACTGTAGTCCTGAAAACGGCATTGTTCATTTTTTTCCCGAGGCTACTATTCCATTCTGTCTATATACCACTTCTTCTTTGTCCATTCATTTGTTTATGGACCTTTTTTTGCTTCCATGTCTTGGCTATTTCAATATTGTTTCAGTGCACATTTGCCTGCATCTGTCTTTCCGATTCTGGTGGTCTTAGGTTATAGGCCCAAAGGTGCCCTGCCGCATCATATGGTAGCTCAATTTTTACCTCTTCAAGCAGCTCGATTCAGTTTGCGTTAGTGCCGTTACCACTTTACATCCCACCAGCAGCTAGAAAGTACACAGTTCTCTAAAACCCCTTCAGCATTTATCGTTTGTAGACTTTTTGCTGATGGTCATGACCGGTGTGAGCTGCACCCTTTTTGACTTTGAATTTGCATGTGGCTAATAATTCCTTATACTGAGCTTTAGGCATGTCCTTTTTTTCTTTTCCTTTTTTTTTAAAGAGTGAGTACAACTTCCCTCCTCTGATTGACTTCTTGAAAAAATTCTCATGTGTTGAATTTTCTTGCCTATTCCCTACCCCAGGGCATTTTTGAGGGCGTGTGTCATTTACAGCCCTGCAGTCCTTGTGACTATATAAGCAACCATTAGCACTGGGTTTAAAGCTGCTGTTGTGGGAAACAGCCACAAGGCGGCAGCATTATTACGTTCTCAACTCTTGTTAGTAGTGCAACAGAGTCTTCCTGTAGGTCGTGTTCCGAGGTTGTAAATTAGAGCGGAATGTGCTGAGACAAGCCCCCAGAAGTTTATGTCTCCTTACTTATGTTTGTTTTTTAAGTTTAAATTCTATTTCTTATCGGAGTAAATTTGATTAGAGTGTTTTGATTGTCTGGCTGTACAGAATCTGCTCAATGATTCATGCATATGTCTGTTCATCTTCGGATCCTGTTACCATGTATGTGATTACAAAATGTATATTTTAAAGGTCTTGGTGATTATATAATACATATAGTTTATCTGTTATATGTTTGTATACATTTAACATACATTAGTATATGTATGTTAACCCCATAGTCCTAATTTACCCATCCTCCCACCTTTCATTTTGGCTAACCATTAGTTTATTTGATAAGTCTGTGAGTGTCTTTTTCTGTGGAAATATGTTCATTGGTAGCAATCTTAGGATAACATGCATAAATGATATCACAGGATATTTGTCATACCCTTTTGACTTACTTAACCTTATATGATTATTTCTAGGCTCCACTGTAGTTGTAAACACGGCATTGTTCATTTTTTCGCGAAGCTACTATTCCATATGGTACATTTACCACTTCGTCTTTGTCCATTCATCTGTTTATGGACATTTTTTTTCCTTCCATGTCTTGGCTATTTCAATATTGTTTCAGTGCACATTTGCCTGCATCTGTCTTTCCGATTCTGGTGGTCTTAGGTTATAGGCCCAAAGGTGCCCTGCCGCATCATATGGTAGCTCAATTTTTACCTCTTCAAGCAGCTCGATTCAGTTTGCGTTAGTGCTGTTACCACTTTACATCCCACCAGCAGCTAGAAAGTACACAGTTCTCTAAAACCCCTTCAGCATTTATCGTTTGTAGTCTTTTTGCTGATGGTCATGACCGGTGTGAGCTGCACCCTTTTTGACTTTGAATTTGCATGTGGCTAATAATTCCTTATACTGAGCTTTAGGCATGTCCTTTTTTTCTTTTCCTTTTTTTTTAAAGAGTGAGTACAACTTCCCTCCTCTTATTGACTTCTTGAAAAAATTCTCATGTGTTGAATTTTCTTGCCTATTCCCTACCCCAGGGCATTTTTGAGGGCGTGTGTCATTTACAGCCCTGCAGTCCTTGTGACTCTATAAGCAACCATTAGCACTGGGTTTAAAGCTGCTGTTGTGGGAAACAGCCACAAGGCGGCAGCATTATTACGTTCTCAACTCTTGTTAGTAGTGCAACAGAGTCTTCCTGGAGGTCGTGTTCCGAGGTTGTAAATTAGAGTGGAATGTGCTGGGACAAGCCCCCAGAAGTTTATGTCTCCTTACTTATGTTTGTTTTTTAAGTTTAAATTCTATTTCTTATCGGAGTAAATTTGATTCGAGTGTTTTGATTGTCTGGCTGTACAGAATGTGCTCAAAGAGTCACACATATATCTGATCATCTTTGGATCCTGTTACCATGTATGAGATTACACAAGGTATATTTTGAAGGTATTGGTGATTATATAATTCATATAGTTTATATGTTATATGTTTATATACATTAAACATACATTAGTATATGTATGTTAACCCCATAGTCCTAATTTACCCTTCTTCCCACCTTTCATTTTGGCTAACCTTTAGTTTATTTGATAAGTCTGTGAGTGTCTTTTTTCTGTGGAAATGTGTTCATTGGTAGCAATCTTAGGATAACATGTATAAATGATATCATAGGATATTTCTCATACCTTTTTGACTTACTTATCCTTATATGATTATTTCTAGGCTCAACTATAGTCCTGAAAACGGCATGGTTCATTTATTTCCCGAGGCTACTATTCTATTTGGTACGTATACCACTTCTTCTTTGTCCATTCATCTGTTTATGAACCTTTTTTCTGCTTCCATGTCTTGGCTATTTCAGTATTGCTGCAGTGCTCATTTGTCTGCCTGTGTGTTTTCGATTCTGGTGGTCTTAGGTTATAGGCCCAAAAGTTGCCCTGCCGCATCATATGGTAGCTCAATTTTTACCTTTTCAAGCAGCTCCATTCAGTTTTCGTTAGTGCTTTTACCACTTTACATCCCACCAGCAGCTAGAAGGTACACAGTTCTCTAAAACCCCTTCAGCATTTATAATTTGTAGACTTTTTGCTGATGGAAATGACTGGTGTTAGCTGAAACCTTTTTGAATTTGAATTTGCCTGTGGCTAATAATTCCTTATACTGAGCTTTAGGCATGTCCCTTTTTTCTTTTCCTTTTTTTTAAAGAGTGAGTACAACTTCCCTCCTCTTATTGACTTCTTGAAAAATTTCTCATGTGTTGAATTTTCTTTCCTATTCCCTACCCCAGGGCATTTTTGAGGGCGTGAGTCATTTACAGCCCTGCAGTCCTTGTGACTATATAAGCAACCATCGGCACTGGGTTTAAAGCTGCTGTTGTGGGAAACAGCCACAAGGCAGCAGCATTATTACGTTCTCATCTCTTGTTAATAGGGCAACAGACTTTTCCTGGAGGTAGTGTTCTGAGGTTGTAAATTAGAGTGGAATGTGCTGGGACAAGCCCCCAGAAGTTTATGTCTCCTTACTAAGGTTTCTTTTTTAAATTTAATTTCTATTTCTTATTGGAGGAAATTTGATTAGAGTGTTTTCATTGTCTGGCTGTACAGAATCTGCTCAATGATTCATACATATGTCAGTTCATCTTCAGATGCTGTTACCATGTGTTTGTTTACAGAATGTATATTTTGAAGGTATAGGAGATTATATAATTCATATAGTTTATATGTTATATTTATATACATTTAACATACATTAGTATATGTATGTTAACCCCATAGTCCTAATTTACCCATCTTCCCACCTTTCATTTTGGCTAACCTTTAGTTTATTTGATAAGTCTGTGAGTGTCTTTTTCTGTGGAAATATGTTCATTGGTAGCAATCTTAGGATAACATGCATAAATGATATCACAGGATATTTGTCATACCCTTCTTACTTACTTAACGTTATAGGATTATTTCTAGGCTCAACTGTAGTCCTGAAAACGGCATTGTTCATTTTTTTCCCGAGGCTACTATTCCATTCTGTCTATATACCACTTCTTCTTTGTCCATTCATCTGTTTATGGACCTTTTTTTGTTTCCATGTCTTGGCTATTTTAGTTTTGCTGCAGTGCACATTTGCCTGCCTCTGTCTTTCTGATTCTGGTGGTCTTAGTTTATAGTCTCAAAAGGTACCCTTTCGCATCATATGGTAGCTCAATTTTTACCTTGTAAAGCAGCTCCATTCAGTTTTTGTTAGTGCTGTTACCACTTTACATCCCACCAGCATCTAGGAGTTACACAGTTCTCTAAAACCCCTTCAGCATTTATAGTTTGTAGACTTTTTGCTGATGGTCCTGACTGGTGTGAGCTGAAACCTTTTTGAATTTGAATTTGCATGTGGCTAATAATTCCTTATACTGAGCTTTAGGCATGTCCTTTTTTTTCTTTTCCTTTTTTTAAAAGAGTGAGTACAACTTCCCTCCTCTTTTTGACTTCCTGAAAAATTTCTCATGTGTTGAATTTTCTTGCCTATTCCCTACCCCAGGGCATGTTTTGAGGGCCTGTGTCATTTACAGCGCTGCAGTCCTTGTGACTATATAAACAACCATTGGCACTGGGTTTAAAGCTGCTCTTGTGGGAAACAGCCACAAGGCGGCAGCATTATTACGTTCTCAACTCTTGTTACTAGGGCAACAGACTCTTCCTGGAGGTAGTGTTCCAAGGTTTTAAATTAGAGTGGAATGTGCTGGGACAAACCCCCAGAAGTTTATGTCTCCTTACTTATGTTTGTTTTTTAAATTTAATTTCTATTTCTTATCGGAGTAAATTTGATTAGAGTGTTTTGATTGTCTGGCTGTACAGAATCTGCTCAATGATTCATACGTATGTCTGTTCATCTTCGGATCCTGTTAGCATGTATGTGATTACAAAATGTATATTTTGAAGGTATTGGTGATTATATAATTCATATAGTTTATCTGTTATATGTTTATATACATTTAACATACATTAGTATATGTATGTTAACCCCATAGTCCTAATTTACCCATCCTCCCACCTTTCATTTTGGCTAACCATTAGTTTATTTGATAAGTCTGTGAGTGTCTTTTTCTGTGGAAATATGTTCATTGGTAGCAATCTTAGGATAACATGCATAAATGATATCACAGGATATTTGTCATACCCTTTTTACTTACTTAACGTTATATGATTATTTCTAGGCTCAAGTGTAGGCCTGAAAACGGCATTGTTCATTTTTTTCCCGAGGCTACTATTCCATTCTGTCTATATACCACTTCATCTTTGTCCATTCATCTGTTTATGGACCTTTTTTTGCTTCCATGTCTTGGCTATTTCAGTATTGCTGCAGTGCACATTTGCCTGCCTCTGTCTTTCTGATTCTGGTGGTCTTAGTTTATAGGCCCAAAAGTTGCCCTGCTGCATCATATGGTAGCTCAATTTTTACCTTTTCAAGCAGCTCCATTCAGTTTTTGTTAGTGCTGTTACCACTTTAAATCCCAGCAGCAGCTAGAAGGTACACAGTTCTCTAAAACCCCTTCAGCATTTATAGTTTGTAGACTTTTTGCTGATGGTCCTGACTGGTGTGAGCTGAAACCTTTTCAAATTTGAATTTGCATGTGGCTAATAATTCCTTATACTGAGCTTTACGCATGTCCTTTTTTTCCTTTTCCTTTTTTTTTTAAAGAGTGAGTACAACTTCCCTCCTCTGATTGATTTCTTGAAAAACTTCTCATGTGTTGAATTTTCTTGCCTATTCCCTACCCCAGGGCATTGTTGAGGGCCTGTGTCATTTACAGCCCTGCAGTCCTTGTGACTATATAAGCAACCATTGGCACTGGGTTTAAAGCTGCTCTTGTGGGAAACAGCCACAAGGCGGCAGCATTATTACGTTCTCAACTCTTGTGACTTTGGCAACAGAGTCTTCCTGGAGGTAGGGTTCCGAGGTTGTAAATTAGAGTGGAATGTGCTGGGACAAGCCGCAGAAGTTTATGTCTCCTTACTTATGTTTGTTTTTTAAATATAATTTCTATTTCTTATCGGGGTAAATTTGATTGGAGTGTTTTGATTGTCTGGCTGTACAGAATCTGCTTAATGATTCCTACATATGTCTGTTCATCTTCGGATCCTGTTACCATGTATGTCATCACAGAATGTATATTTTAAAGGTATTCGTGATTATATAATTCATAAAGTTTATCTGTTATATGTTTATATACATTTAACATACATTAGTATATGTATGTTAACCCCATAGTCCTAATTTACCCATCCTCCCACCTTTCATTTTGGCTAACCATTAGTTTATTTGATAAGTCTGTGAGTGTCTTTTTCTGTGGAAATATGTTCATTGGTAGCAATCTTAGGATAACATGTATAAATGATATCACAGGATATTTGTCATACCCTTTTTACTTACTTAACGTTATATGATTATTTCTAGCCTCAACTGTAGTCCTGAAAACGGCATTGTTCATTTTTTTCCCGAGGCTACTATTCCATTCTGTCTATATACCACTTCTTCTTTGTCCATTCATTTGTTTATGGACCTTTTTTTGCTTCCATGTCTTGGCTATTTCAATATTGTTTCAGTGCACATTTGCCTGCATCTGTCTTTCCGATTCTGGTGGTCTTAGGTTATAGGCCCAAAGGTGCCCTGCCGCATCATATGGTAGCTCAATTTTTACCTCTTCAAGCAGCTCGATTCAGTTTGCGTTAGTGCCGTTACCACTTTACATCCCACCAGCAGCTAGAAAGTACACAGTTCTCTAAAACCCCTTCAGCATTTATCGTTTGTAGACTTTTTGCTGATGGTCATGACCGGTGTGAGCTGCACCCTTTTTGACTTTGAATTTGCATGTGGCTAATAATTCCTTATACTGAGCTTTAGGCATGTCCTTTTTTTCTTTTCCTTTTTTTTTAAAGAGTGAGTACAACTTCCCTCCTCTGATTGACTTCTTGAAAAAATTCTCATGTGTTGAATTTTCTTGCCTATTCCCTACCCCAGGGCATTTTTGAGGGCGTGTGTCATTTACAGCCCTGCAGTCCTTGTGACTATATAAGCAACCATTAGCACTGGGTTTAAAGCTGCTGTTGTGGGAAACAGCCACAAGGCGGCAGCATTATTACGTTCTCAACTCTTGTTAGTAGTGCAACAGAGTCTTCCTGTAGGTCGTGTTCCGAGGTTGTAAATTAGAGTGGAATGTGCTGGGACAAGCCCCCAGAAGTTTATGTCTCCTTACTTATGTTTGTTTTTTAAGTTTAAATTCTATTTCTTATCGGAGTAAATTTGATTAGAGTGTTTTGATTGTCTGGCTGTACAGAATCTGCTCAATGATTCATGCATATGTCTGTTCATCTTCGGATCCTGTTACCATGTATGTGATTACAAAATGTATATTTTAAAGGTCTTGGTGATTATATAATACATATAGTTTATCTGTTATATGTTTATATACATTTAACATACATTAGTATATGTATGTTAACCCCATAGTCCTAATTTACCCATCCTCCCACCTTTCATTTTGGCTAACCATTTGTTTATTTGATAAGTCTGTGAGTGTCTTTTTCTGTGGAAATATGTTCATTGGTAGCAATCTTAGGATAACATGTATAAATGATATCATAGGATATTTGTCATACCCTTTTGACTTACTTAACCTTATATGATTATTTCTAGGCTCCACTGTAGTTGTAAACACGGCATTGTTCATTTTTTCGCGAAGCTACTATTCCATATGGTACATTTACCACTTCGTCTTTGTCCATTCATCTGTTTATGGACATTTTTTTTCCTTCCATGTCTTGGCTATTTCAATATTGTTTCAGTGCACATTTGCCTGCATCTGTCTTTCCGATTCTGGTGGTCTTAGGTTATAGGCCCAAAGGTGCCCTGCCGCATCATATGGTAGCTCAATTTTTACCTCTTCAAGCAGCTCGATTCAGTTTGCGTTAGTGCTGTTACCACTTTACATCCCACCAGCAGCTAGAAAGTACACAGTTCTCTAAAACCCCTTCAGCATTTATCGTTTGTAGACTTTTTGCTGATGGTCATGACCGGTGTGAGCTGCACCCTTTTTGACTTTGAATTTGCATGTGGCTAATAATTCCTTATACTGAGCTTTAGGCATGTCCTTTTTTTCTTTTCCTTTTTTTTAAAGAGTGAGTACAACTTCCCTCCTCTGATTGACTTCTTGAAAAAATTCTCATGTGTTGAATTTTCTTGCCTATTCCCTACCCCAGGGCATTTTTGAGGGCGTGTGTCATTTACAGCCCTGCAGTCCTTGTGACTATATAAGCAACCATTAGCACTGGGTTTAAAGCTGCTGTTGTGGGAAACAGCCACAAGGCGGCAGCATTATTACGTTCTCAACTCTTGTTAGTAGTGCAACAGAGTCTTCCTGTAGGTCGTGTTCCGAGGTTGTAAATTAGAGTGGAATGTGCTGGGACAAGCCCCCAGAAGTTTATGTCTCCTTACTTATGTTTGTTTTTTAAGTTTAAATTCTATTTCTTATCGGAGTAAATTTGATTAGAGTGTTTTGATTGTCTGGCTGTACAGAATCTGCTCAATGATTCATGCATATGTCTGTTCATCTTCGGATCCTGTTACCATGTATGTGATTACAAAATGTATATTTTAAAGGTCTTGGTGATTATATAATACATATAGTTTATCTGTTATATGTTTATATACATGTAACATACATTAGTATATGTATGTTAACCCCATAGTCCTAATTTACCCATCCTCCCACCTTTCATTTTGGCTAACCATTAGTTTATTTGATAAGTCTGTGAGTGTCTTTTTCTGTGGAAATATGTTCATTGGTAGCAATCTTAGGATAACATGTATAAATGATATCATAGGATATTTGTCATACCCTTTTTACTTACTTAAAGTTATATGAATATTTACAGGCTCAACTGTAGTCCTGAAAACGGCATTGTTCATTTTTTCCCAAGGCTACCATTCCATTCTGTCCATATACCACTTCTTCTTTGTCCATTCATCTGTTTATGGACCTTTTTTTGCTTCCATGTCTTGGCTATTTCAGTATTGCTGCAGTGCACATTTGCCTGCCTCTGTCTTTCTGATTCTGGTGGTCTTAGTTTATAGGCCCAAAAGGTGCCCTGCCGCATCATATGGTAGCTCAATTTTTACCTTTTCAAGCAGCTCCATTCAGTTTGCGTTAGTGCTGTTACCACTTTAAATCCCAGCAGCAGCTAGAAGGTACACAGTTCTCTAAAACCCCTTCAGCATTTATAGTTTGTAGACGTTTTGCTGATGGTCCTGACTGGTGTGAGCTGAAACCTTTTTGATTTTGAATTTGCATGTGGCTAATAATTCCTTATACTGAGCTTTACGCATGTCCTTTTTTTTCTTTTCCTTTTTTTTAAAGAGTGAGTACAACTTCCCTCCTCTTATTGATTTCTTGGAAAATTTCTCATGTCTTGAATTTTCTTGCCTATTCCCTACGCCAGGGGATGTTTTGAGGGCCTGTGTCATTTACAGCCCTGCAGTCCTTGTGACTATATAAGCAACCATTGGCACTGGGTTTAAAGTTGCTCTTGTGGGAAACAGCCACAAGGCGGCAGCATTATTACGTTCTCAACTCTTGTGACTTTGGCAACAGAGTCTTCCTGGAGGTAGGGTTCCGAGGTTGTAAATTAGAGTGGAATGTGCTTGAACATGCCCCCAGAAGTTTATGTCTCATTACTTATGTTTGTTTTTTAAATATAATTTCTATTTCTTATCGGGGTAAATTTGATTGGAGTGTTTTGATTGTCTGGCTGTACAGAATCTGCTTAATGATTCCTACATATGTCTGTTCATCTTTGGATCCTGTTACCATGTATATGATCACAGAATGTATATTTTAAAGGTATTCGTGATTATATAATTCATAAAGTTTATCTGTTATATGTTTATATACATTTAACATACATTAGTATATGTATGTTAACCCCATAGTCCTAATTTACCCATCCTCCCACCTTTCATTTTGGCTAACCATTAGTTTATTTGATAAGTCTGTGAGTGTCTTTTTCTGTGGAAATATGTTCATTGGTAGCAATCTTAGGATAACATGTATAAATGATATCATAGGATATTTGTCATACCCTTTTGACTTACTTAACCTTATATGATTATTTCTAGGCTCCACTGTAGTCGTAAAAACGGCATTGTTCATTTTTTTCGCAAAGCTACTATTCCATAGGGTACATTTACCACTTCGTCTTTGTCCATTCATCTGTTTATGGACATTTTTTTTCCTTCCATGTCTTGGCTATTTCAATATTGTTTCAGTGCACATTTCCCTGCATCTGTCTTTCCGATTCTGGTGGTCTTAGGTTATAGGCCCAAAGGTGCCCTGCCGCATCATATGGTAGCTCAATTTTTACCTCTTCAAGCAGCTCGATTCAGTTTGCGTTAGTGCTGTTACCACTTTACATCCCACCAGCAGCTAGAAAGTACACAGTTCTCTAAAACCCCTTCAGCATTTATCGTTTGTAGACTTTTTGCTGATGGTCATGACCGGTGTGAGCTGCACCCTTTTTGACTTTGAATTTGCATGTGGCTAATAATTCCTTATACTGAGCTTTAGGCATGTCCTTTTTTTTCTTTTCCTTTTTTTAAAGAGTGAGTTCAACTTCCCTCCTCTTATTGACTTCTTGAAAAAATTCTCATGTGTTGAATTTTCTTGCCTATTCCCTACCCCAGGGCATTTTTGAGGGCGTGTGTCATTTACAGCCCTGCAGTCCTTGTGACTCTATAAGCAACCATTAGCACTGGGTTTAAAGCTGCTGTTGTGGGAAACAGCCACAAGGCGGCAGCATTATTGCGTTCTCAACTCTTGTTAGTAGTGCAACAGAGTCTTCCTGGAGGTCGTGTTCCGAGGTTGTAAATTAGAGTGGAATGTGCTGGGACAAGCCCCCAGAAGTTTATGTCTCCTTACTTATGTTTGTTTTTTAAGTTTAAATTCTATTTCTTATCGGAGTAAATTTGATTCGAGTGTTTTGATTGTCTGGCTGTACAGAATCTGCTCAAAGAGTCACACATATATCTGATCATCTTTGGATCCTGTTACCATGTATGAGATTACACAAGGTATATTTTGAAGGTATTGGTGATTATATAATTCATATAGTTTATATGTTATATGTTTATATACATTTAACATACATTAGTATATGTATGTTAACCCCATAGTCCTAATTTACCCATCTTCCCACCTTTCATTTTGGCTAACCTTTAGTTTATTTGATAAGTCTGTGAGTGTCTTTTTTCTGTGGAAATGTGTTCATTGGTAGCAATCTTAGGATAACATGTATAAATGATATCATAGGATATTTCTCATACCTTTTTGACTTACTTATCCTTATATGATTATTTCTAGGCTCAACTATAGTCCTGAAAACGGCATGGTTCATTTATTTCCCGATGCTACTATTCTATTTGGTACGTATACCACTTCTTCTTTGTCCATTCATCTGTTTATGAACCTTTTTTCTGCTTCCATGTCTTGGCTATTTCAGTATTGCTGCAGTGCTCATTTGTCTGCCTGTGTGTTTTCAATTCTGGTGGTCTTAGGTTGTAGGCCCAAAAGGTGACCTGCCGCATCATATGGTAGCTCAATTTTTACCTTTTCAAGCAGCTCCATTCAGTTTTCGTTAGTGCTTTTACCACTTTACATCCCACCAGCAGCTAGAAGGTACACAGTTCTCTAAAACCGCTTCAGCATTTATAATTTGTAGACTTTTTGCTGATGGAAATGATTGGTGTTAGCTGAAACCTTTTTGAATTTGAATTTGCATGTGGCTAATAATTCCTTATACTGAGCTTTAGGCATGTCCCTTTTTTCTTTTCCTTTTTTTTAAAGAGTGAGTATAACTTCCCTCCTCTTATTGACTTCTTGAAAAATTTCTCATGTGTTGAATTTTCTTTCCTATTCCCTACCCCAGGGCATTTTTGAGGGCGTGAGTCATTTACAGCCCTGCAGTCCTTGTGACTATATAAGCAACCATCGGCACTGGGTTTAAAGCTGCTCTTGTGGGAAACAGCCACAAGGCGGCAGCATTATTACGTTCTCAACTCTTGTGACTTTGGCAACAGAGTCTTCCTGGAGGTAGGGTTCCGAGGTTGTAAATTAGAGTGGAATGTGCTGGGACAAGCCGCAGAAGTTTATGTCTCCTTACTTATGTTTGTTTTTTAAATATAATTTCTATTTCTTATCGGGGTAAATTTGATTGGAGTGTTTTGATTGTCTGGCTGTACAGAATCTGCTTAATGATTCCTACATATGTCTGTTCATCTTCGGATCCTGTTACCATGTATGTGATTACAAAATGTATATTTTAAAGGTCTTGGTGATTATATAATTCATATAGTTTATCTGTTATATGTTTATATACATTTAACATACATTAGTATATGTATGTTAATCCCATAGTCCTAATTTACCCATCCTCCCACCTTTCATTTTGGCTAACCATTAGTTTATTTGATAAGTCTGTGAGTGTCTTTTTCTGTGGAAATATGTTCATTGGTAGCAATCTTAGGATAACAAGTATAAATGATATCATAGGATATTTATCATACCCTTTTGACTTACTTAACCTTATATGATTATTTCTAGGCTCCAGTGTAGTCGTAAAAACGGCCTTGTTCATTTTTTTCGCGAAGCTACTATTCCATATGGTACATTTACCACTTCGTCTTTGTCCATTCATCTGTTTATGGACATTTTTTTTCCTTCCATGTCTTGGCTATTTCAATATTGTTTCAGTGCACATTTGCCTGCATCTGTCTTTCCGATTCTGGTGGTCTTAGGTTATAGGCCCAAAGGTGCCCTGCCGCATCATATGGTAGCTCAATTTTTACCTCTTCAAGCAGCTCGATTCAGTTTGCGTTAGTGCTGTTACCACTTTACATCCCACCAGCAGCTAGAAAGTACACAGTTCTCTAAAACCCCTTCAGCATTTATCGTTTGTAGACTTTTTGCTGATGGTCATGACCGGTGTGAGCTGCACCCTTTTTGACTTTGAATTTGCATGTGGCTAATAATTCCTTATACTGAGCTTTAGGCATGTCCTTTTTTTCTTTTCCTTTTTTTTTAAAGAGTGAGTACAACTTCCCTCCTCTGATTGACTTCTTGAAAAAATTCTCATGTGTTGAATTTTCTTGCCTATTCCCTACCCCAGGGCATTTTTGAGGGCGTGTGTCATTTACAGCCCTGCAGTCCTTGTGACTCTATAAGCAACCATTAGCACTGGGTTTAAAGCTGCTGTTGTGGGAAACAGCCACAAGGCGGCAGCATTATTACGTTCTCAACTCTTGTTAGTAGTGCAACAGAGTCTTCCTGGAGGTCGTGTTCCGAGGTTGTAAATTAGAGTGGAATGTGCTGGGACAAGCCCCCAGAAGTTTATGTCTCCTTACTTATGTTTGTTTTTTAAGTTTAAATTCTATTTCTTATCGGAGTAAATTTGATTCGAGTGTTTTGATTGTCTGGCTGTACAGAATCTGCTCAAAGAGTCACACATATATCTGATCATCTTTGGATCCTGTTACCATGTATGAGATTACACAAGGTATATTTTGAAGGTATTGGTGATTATATAATTCATATAGTTTATATGTTATATGTTTATATACATTTAACATACATTAGTATATGTATGTTAACCCCATAGTCCTAATTTACCCATCTTCCCACCTTTCATTTCGGCTAACCTTTAGTTTATTTGATAAGTCTGTGAGTGTCTTTTTTCTGTGGAAATGTGTTCATTGGTAGCAATCTTAGGATAACATGTATAAATGATATCATAGGATATTTCTCATACCTTTTTGACTTACTTATCCTTATATGATTATTTCTAGGCTCAACTATAGTCCTGAAAACGGCATGGTTCATTTATTTCCCGAGGCTACTATTCTATTTGGTACGTATACCACTTCTTCTTTGTCCATTCATCTGTTTATGAACCTTTTTTCTGCTTCCATGTCTTGGCTATTTCAGTATTGCTGCAGTGCTCATTTGTCTGCCTGTGTGTTTTCGATTCTGGTGGTCTTAGGTTATAGGCCCAAAAGTTGCCCTGCCGCATCATATGGTAGCTCAATTTTTACCTTTTCAAGCAGCTCCATTCAGTTTGCGTTAGTGCTGTTACCACTTTAAATCCCAGCAGCAGCTAGAAGGTACACAGTTCTCTAAAACCCCTTCAGCATTTATAGTTTGTAGACTTTTTGCTGATGGTCCTGACTGGTGTGAGCTGAAACCTTTTTGAATTTGAATTTGCATGTGGCTAATAATTCCTTATACTGAGCTTTACGCATGTCCTTTTTTTTCTTTTCCTTTTTTTTTAAAGAGTGAGTACTACTTCCCTCCTCTGATTGATTTCTTGAAAAACTTCTCATGTGTTGAATTTTCTTGCCTATTCCCTACCCCAGGGCATTGTTGAGGGCCTGTGGCATTTACAGCGTGCAGTCCTTGTGACTATATAAGCAACCATTGGCACTGGGTTTAAAGCTGCTCTTGTGGGAAACAGCCACAAGGCAGCAGCATTATTACGTTCTCAATTCTTGTTAATAGGGCAACAGACTTTTCCTGGAGGTAGTGTTCTGAGGTTGTAAATTAGAGTGGAATGTGCTGGGACAAGCCCCCAGAAGTTTATGTCTCCTTACTAAGGTTTCTTTTTTAAATTTAATTTCTATTTCTTATTGGAGGAAATTTGATTAGAGTGTTTCCATTGTCTGGCTGTACAGAATCTGCTCAATGATTCATACATATGTCAGTTCATCTTCAGATGCTGTTACCATGTGTTTGTTTACAGAATGTATATTTTGAAGGTATAGGAGATTATATAATTCATATAGTTTATATGTTATATTTATATACATTTAACATACATTAGTATATGTATGTTAACCCCATAGTCCTAATTTACCCATCTTCCCACCTTTCATTTTGGCTAACCTTTAGTTTATTTGATAAGTCTGTGAGTGTCTTTTTCTGTGGAAATATGTTCATTGGTAGCAATCTTAGGATAACACGCATAAATGATATCACAGGATATTTGTCATACCCTTCTTACTTACTTAACGTTATTGGATTATTTCTAGGCTCAACTGTAGTCCTGAAAACGGCATTGTTCATTTTTTTCCCGAGGCTACTATTCCATTCTGTCTATATACCACTTCTTCTTTGTCCATTCATCTGTTTATGGACCTTTTTTTGCTTCCATGTCTTGGCTATTTTAGTATTGCTGCAGTGCACATTTGCCTGCCTCTGTCTTTCTGATTCTGGTGGTCTTAGTTTATAGGCTCAAAAGGTACCCTTTCGCATCATATGGTAGCTCAATTTTTACCTTGTAAAGCAGCTCCATTCAGTTTTTGTTAGTGCTGTTACCACTTTACATCCCACCAGCATCTAGGAGTTACACAGTTCTCTAAAACCCCTTCAGCATTTATAGTTTGTAGACTTTTTGCTGATGGTCATGACTGGTGTGAGCTGAAACCTTTTTGAATTTGAATTTGCATGTGGCTAATAATTCCTTATACTGAGCTTTAGGCATGTCCTTTTTTTTCTTTTCCTTTTTTTAAAAGAGTGAGTACAACTTCCCTCCTCTTTTTGACTTCCTGAAAAATTTCTCATGTGTTGAATTTTCTTGCCTATTCCCTACCCCAGGGCATGTTTTGAGGGCCTGTGTCATTTACAGCGCTGCAGTCCTTGTGACTATATAAACAACCATTGGCACTGGGTTTAAAGCTGCTGTTGTGGGAAACAGCCACAAGGCGGCAGCATTATTACGTTCTCAACTCTTGTTACTAGGGCAACAGACTCTTCCTGGAGGTAGTGTTCCAAGGTTTTAAATTAGAGTGGAATGTGCTGGGACAAACCCCCAGAAGTTTATGTCTCCTTACTTATGTTTGTTTTTTAAATTTAATTTCTATTTCTTATCGGAGTAAATTTGATTAGAGTGTTTTGATTGTCTGGCTGTACAGAATCTGCTCAATGATTCATACGTATGTCTGTTCATCTTCGGATCCTGTTAGCATGTATGTGATTACAAAATGTATATTTTGAAGGTATTGGTGATTATATAATTCATATAGTTTATCTGTTATATGTTTATATACATTTAACATACATTAGTATATGTATGTTAACCCCATAGTCCTAATTTACCCATCCTCCCACCTTTCATTTTGGCTAACCATTAGTTTATTTGATAAGTCTGTGAGTGTCTTTTTCTGTGGAAATATGTTCATTGGTAGCAATCTTAGGATAACATGCATAAATGATATCACAGGATATTTGTCATACCCTTTTTACTTACTTAACGTTATATGATTATTTCTAGGCTCAAGTGTAGGCCTGAAAACGGCATTGTTCATTTTTTTCCCGAGGCTACTATTCCATTCTGTCTATATACCACTTCATCTTTGTCCATTCATCTGTTTATGGACCTTTTTTTGCTTCCATGTCTTGGCTATTTCAGTATTGCTGCAGTGCACATTTGCCTGCCTCTGTCTTTCTGATTCTGGTGGTCTTAGTTTATAGGCCCAAAAGTTGCCCTGCTGCATCATATGGTAGCTCAATTTTTACCTTTTCAAGCAGCTCCATTCAGTTTTTGTTAGTGCTGTTACCACTTTAAATCCCAGCAGCAGCTAGAAGGTACACAGTTCTCTAAAACCCCTTCAGCATTTATAGTTTGTAGACTTTTTGCTGATGGTCCTGACTGGTGTGAGCTGAAACCTTTTCAAATTTGAATTTGCATGTGGCTAATAATTCCTTATACTGAGCTTTACGCATGTCCTTTTTTTCCTTTTCCTTTTTTTTTTAAAGAGTGAGTACAACTTCCCTCCTCTGATTGATTTCTTGAAAAACTTCTCATGTGTTGAATTTTCTTGCCTATTCCCTACCCCAGGGCATTGTTGAGGGCCTGTGTCATTTACAGCCCTGCAGTCCTTGTGACTATATAAGCAACCATTGGCACTGGGTTTAAAGCTGCTCTTGTGGGAAACAGCCACAAGGCGGCAGCATTATTACGTTCTCAACTCTTGTGACTTTGGCAACAGAGTCTTCCTGGAGGTAGGGTTCCGAGGTTGTAAATTAGAGTGGAATGTGCTGGGACAAGCCGCAGAAGTTTATGTCTCCTTACTTATGTTTGTTTTTTAAATATAATTTCTATTTCTTATCGGGGTAAATTTGATTGGAGTGTTTTGATTGTCTGGCTGTACAGAATCTGCTTAATGATTCCTACATATGTCTGTTCATCTTCGGATCCTGTTACCATGTATGTCATCACAGAATGTATATTTTAAAGGTATTCGTGATTATATAATTCATAAAGTTTATCTGTTATATGTTTATATACATTTAACATACATTAGTATATGTATGTTAACCCCATAGTCCTAATTTACCCATCCTCCCACCTTTCATTTTGGCTAACCATTAGTTTATTTGATAAGTCTGTGAGTGTCTTTTTCTGTGGAAATATGTTCATTGGTAGCAATCTTAGGATAACATGCATAAATGATATCACAGGATATTTGTCATACCCTTTTTACTTACTTAACGTTATATGATTATTTCTAGGCTCAACTGTAGTCCTGAAAACGGCATTGTTCATTTTTTTCCCGAGGCTACTATTCCATTCTGTCTATATACCACTTCTTCTTTGTCCATTCATTTGTTTATGGACCTTTTTTTGCTTCCATGTCTTGGCTATTTCAATATTGTTTCAGTGCACATTTGCCTGCATCTGTCTTTCCGATTCTGGTGGTCTTAGGTTATAGGCCCAAAGGTGCCCTGCCGCATCATATGGTAGCTCAATTTTTACCTCTTCAAGCAGCTCGATTCAGTTTGCGTTAGTGCCGTTACCACTTTACATCCCACCAGCAGCTAGAAAGTACACAGTTCTCTAAAACCCCTTCAGCATTTATCGTTTGTAGACTTTTTGCTGATGGTCATGACCGGTGTGAGCTGCACCCTTTTTGACTTTGAATTTGCATGTGGCTAATAATTCCTTATACTGAGCTTTAGGCCTGTCCTTTTTTTCTTTTCCTTTTTTTTTAAAGAGTGAGTACAACTTCCCTCCTCTGATTGACTTCTTGAAAAAATTCTCATGTGTTGAATTTTCTTGCCTATTCCCTACCCCAGGGCATTTTTGAGGGCGTGTGTCATTTACAGCCCTGCAGTCCTTGTGACTATATAAGCAACCATTAGCACTGGGTTTAAAGCTGCTGTTGTGGGAAACAGCCACAAGGCGGCAGCATTATTACGTTCTCAACTCTTGTTAGTAGTGCAACAGAGTCTTCCTGTAGGTCGTGTTCCGAGGTTGTAAATTAGAGCGGAATGTGCTGAGACAAGCCCCCAGAAGTTTATGTCTCCTTACTTATGTTTGTTTTTTAAGTTTAAATTCTATTTCTTATCGGAGTAAATTTGATTAGAGTGTTTTGATTGTCTGGCTGTACAGAATCTGCTCAATGATTCATGCATATGTCTGTTCATCTTCGGATCCTGTTACCATGTATGTGATTACAAAATGTATATTTTAAAGGTCTTGGTGATTATATAATACATATAGTTTATCTGTTATATGTTTGTATACATTTAACATACATTAGTATATGTATGTTAACCCCATAGTCCTAATTTACCCATCCTCCCACCTTTCATTTTGGCTAACCATTAGTTTATTTGATAAGTCTGTGAGTGTCTTTTTCTGTGGAAATATGTTCATTGGTAGCAATCTTAGGATAACATGCATAAATGATATCACAGGATATTTGTCATACCCTTTTGACTTACTTAACCTTATATGATTATTTCTAGGCTCCACTGTAGTTGTAAACACGGCATTGTTCATTTTTTCGCGAAGCTACTATTCCATATGGTACATTTACCACTTCGTCTTTGTCCATTCATCTGTTTATGGACATTTTTTTTCCTTCCATGTCTTGGCTATTTCAATATTGTTTCAGTGCACATTTGCCTGCATCTGTCTTTCCGATTCTGGTGGTCTTAGGTTATAGGCCCAAAGGTGCCCTGCCGCATCATATGGTAGCTCAATTTTTACCTCTTCAAGCAGCTCGATTCAGTTTGCGTTAGTGCTGTTACCACTTTACATCCCACCAGCAGCTAGAAAGTACACAGTTCTCTAAAACCCCTTCAGCATTTATCGTTTGTAGTCTTTTTGCTGATGGTCATGACCGGTGTGAGCTGCACCCTTTTTGACTTTGAATTTGCATGTGGCTAATAATTCCTTATACTGAGCTTTAGGCATGTCCTTTTTTTCTTTTCCTTTTTTTTTAAAGAGTGAGTACAACTTCCCTCCTCTGATTGACTTCTTGAAAAAATTCTCATGTGTTGAATTTTCTTGCCTATTCCCTACCCCAGGGCATTTTTGAGGGCGTGTGTCATTTACAGCCCTGCAGTCCTTGTGACTCTATAAGCAACCATTAGCACTGGGTTTAAAGCTGCTGTTGTGGGAAACAGCCACAAGGCGGCAGCATTATTACGTTCTCAACTCTTGTTAGTAGTGCAACAGAGTCTTCCTGGAGGTCGTGTTCCGAGGTTGTAAATTAGAGTGGAATGTGCTGGGACAAGCCCCCAGAAGTTTATGTCTCCTTACTTATGTTTGTTTTTTAAGTTTAAATTCTATTTCTTATCGGAGTAAATTTGATTCGAGTGTTTTGATTGTCTGGCTGTACAGAATGTGCTCAAAGAGTCACACATATATCTGATCATCTTTGGATCCTGTTACCATGTATGAGATTACACAAGGTATATTTTGAAGGTATTGGTGATTATATAATTCATATAGTTTATATGTTATATGTTTATATACATTAAACATACATTAGTATATGTATGTTAACCCCATAGTCCTAATTTACCCTTCTTCCCACCTTTCATTTTGGCTAACCTTTAGTTTATTTGATAAGTCTGTGAGTGTCTTTTTTCTGTGGAAATGTGTTCATTGGTAGCAATCTTAGGATAACATGTATAAATGATATCATAGGATATTTCTCATACCTTTTTGACTTACTTATCCTTATATGATTATTTCTAGGCTCAACTATAGTCCTGAAAACGGCATGGTTCATTTATTTCCCGAGGCTACTATTCTATTTGGTACGTATACCACTTCTTCTTTGTCCATTCATCTGTTTATGAACCTTTTTTCTGCTTCCATGTCTTGGCTATTTCAGTATTGCTGCAGTGCTCATTTGTCTGCCTGTGTGTTTTCGATTCTGGTGGTCTTAGGTTATAGGCCCAAAAGTTGCCCTGCCGCATCATATGGTAGCTCAATTTTTACCTTTTCAAGCAGCTCCATTCAGTTTTCGTTAGTGCTTTTACCACTTTACATCCCACCAGCAGCTAGAAGGTACACAGTTCTCTAAAACCCCTTCAGCATTTATAATTTGTAGACTTTTTGCTGATGGAAATGACTGGTGTTAGCTGAAACCTTTTTGAATTTGAATTTGCCTGTGGCTAATAATTCCTTATACTGAGCTTTAGGCATGTCCCTTTTTTCTTTTCCTTTTTTTTAAAGAGTGAGTACAACTTCCCTCCTCTTATTGACTTCTTGAAAAATTTCTCATGTGTTGAATTTTCTTTCCTATTCCCTACCCCAGGGCATTTTTGAGGGCGTGAGTCATTTACAGCCCTGCAGTCCTTGTGACTATATAAGCAACCATCGGCACTGGGTTTAAAGCTGCTGTTGTGGGAAACAGCCACAAGGCAGCAGCATTATTACGTTCTCATCTCTTGTTAATAGGGCAACAGACTTTTCCTGGAGGTAGTGTTCTGAGGTTGTAAATTAGAGTGGAATGTGCTGGGACAAGCCCCCAGAAGTTTATGTCTCCTTACTAAGGTTTCTTTTTTAAATTTAATTTCTATTTCTTATTGGAGGAAATTTGATTAGAGTGTTTTCATTGTCTGGCTGTACAGAATCTGCTCAATGATTCATACATATGTCAGTTCATCTTCAGATGCTGTTACCATGTGTTTGTTTACAGAATGTATATTTTGAAGGTATAGGAGATTATATAATTCATATAGTTTATATGTTATATTTATATACATTTAACATACATTAGTATATGTATGTTAACCCCATAGTCCTAATTTACCCATCTTCCCACCTTTCATTTTGGCTAACCTTTAGTTTATTTGATAAGTCTGTGAGTGTCTTTTTCTGTGGAAATATGTTCATTGGTAGCAATCCTAGGATAACATGCATAAATGATATCACAGGATATTTGTCATACCCTTCTTACTTACTTAACCTTATAGGATTATTTCTAGGCTCAACTGTAGTCCTGAAAACGGCATTGTTCATTTTTTTCCCGAGGCTACTATTCCATTCTGTCTATATACCACTTCTTCTTTGTCCATTCATCTGTTTATGGACCTTTTTTTGTTTCCATGTCTTGGCTATTTTAGTTTTGCTGCAGTGCACATTTGCCTGCCTCTGTCTTTCTGATTCTGGTGGTCTTAGTTTATAGGCTCAAAAGGTACCCTTTCGCATCATATGGTAGCTCAATTTTTACCTTGTAAAGCAGCTCCATTCAGTTTTTGTTAGTGCTGTTACCACTTTACATCCCACCAGCATCTAGGAGTTACACAGTTCTCTAAAACCCCTTCAGCATTTATAGTTTGTAGACTTTTTGCTGATGGTCCTGACTGGTGTGAGCTGAAACCTTTTTGAATTTGAATTTGCATGTGGCTAATAATTCCTTATACTGAGCTTTAGGCATGTCCTTTTTTTTCTTTTCCTTTTTTTAAAAGAGTGAGTACAACTTCCCTCCTCTTTTTGACTTCCTGAAAAATTTCTCATGTGTTGAATTTTCTTGCCTATTCCCTACCCCAGGGCATGTTTTGAGGGCCTGTGTCATTTACAGCGCTGCAGTCCTTGTGACTATATAAACAACCATTGGCACTGGGTTTAAAGCTGCTCTTGTGGGAAACAGCCACAAGGCGGCAGCATTATTACGTTCTCAACTCTTGTTACTAGGGCAACAGACTCTTCCTGGAGGTAGTGTTCCAAGGTTTTAAATTAGAGTGGAATGTGCTGGGACAAACCCCCAGAAGTTTATGTCTCCTTACTTATGTTTGTTTTTTAAATTTAATTTCTATTTCTTATCGGAGTAAATTTGATTAGAGTGTTTTGATTGTCTGGCTGTACAGAATCTGCTCAATGATTCATACGTATGTCTGTTCATCTTCGGATCCTGTTAGCATGTATGTGATTACAAAATGTATATTTTGAAGGTATTGGTGATTATATAATTCATATAGTTTATCTGTTATATGTTTATATACATTTAACATACATTAGTATATGTATGTTAACCCCATAGTCCTAATTTACCCATCCTCCCACCTTTCATTTTGGCTAACCATTAGTTTATTTGATAAGTCTGTGAGTGTCTTTTTCTGTGGAAATATGTTCATTGGTAGCAATCTTAGGATAACATGCATAAATGATATCACAGGATATTTGTCATACCCTTTTTACTTACTTAACGTTATATGATTATTTCTAGGCTCAAGTGTAGGCCTGAAAACGGCATTGTTCATTTTTTTCCCGAGGCTACTATTCCATTTTGTCTATATACCACTTCATCTTTGTCCATTCATCTGTTTATGGACCTTTTTTTGCTTCCATGTCTTGGCTATTTCAGTATTGCTGCAGTGCACATTTGCCTGCCTCTGTCTTTCTGATTCTGGTGGTCTTAGTTTATAGGCCCAAAAGTTGCCCTGCTGCATCATATGGTAGCTCAATTTTTACCTTTTCAAGCAGCTCCATTCAGTTTTTGTTAGTGCTGTTACCACTTTAAATCCCAGCAGCAGCTAGAAGGTACACAGTTCTCTAAAACCCCTTCAGCATTTATAGTTTGTAGACTTTTTGCTGATGGTCCTGACTGGTGTGAGCTGAAACCTTTTCAAATTTGAATTTGCATGTGGCTAATAATTCCTTATACTGAGCTTTACGCATGTCCTTTTTTTCCTTTTCCTTTTTTTTTTAAAGAGTGAGTACAACTTCCCTCCTCTGATTGATTTCTTGAAAAACTTCTCATGTGTTGAATTTTCTTGCCTATTCCCTACCCCAGGGCATTGTTGAGGGCCTGTGTCATTTACAGCCCTGCAGTCCTTGTGACTATATAAGCAACCATTGGCACTGGGTTTAAAGCTGCTCTTGTGGGAAACAGCCACAAGGCGGCAGCATTATTACGTTCTCAACTCTTGTGACTTTGGCAACAGAGTCTTCCTGGAGGTAGGGTTCCGAGGTTGTAAATTAGAGTGGAATGTGCTGGGACAAGCCGCAGAAGTTTATGTCTCCTTACTTATGTTTGTTTTTTAAATATAATTTCTATTTCTTATCGGGGTAAATTTGATTGGAGTGTTTTGATTGTCTGGCTGTACAGAATCTGCTTAATGATTCCTACATATGTCTGTTCATCTTCGGATCCTGTTACCATGTATGTCATCACAGAATGTATATTTTAAAGGTATTGGTGATTATATAATTCATAAAGTTTATCTGTTATATGTTTATATACATTTAACATACATTAGTATATGTATGTTAACCCCATAGTCCTAATTTACCCATCCTCCCACCTTTCATTTTGGCTAACCATTAGTTTATTTGATAAGTCTGTGAGTGTCTTTTTCTGTGGAAATATGTTCATTGGTAGCAATCTTAGGATAACATGCATAAATGATATCACAGGATATTTGTCATACCCTTTTTACTTACTTAACGTTATATGATTATTTCTAGGCTCAACTGTAGTCCTGAAAACGGCATTGTTCATTTTTTTCCCGAGGCTACTATTCCATTCTGTCTATATACCACTTCTTCTTTGTCCATTCATTTGTTTATGGACCTTTTTTTGCTTCCATGTCTTGGCTATTTCAATATTGTTTCAGTGCACATTTGCCTGCATCTGTCTTTCCGATTCTGGTGGTCTTAGGTTATAGGCCCAAAGGTGCCCTGCCGCATCATATGGTAGCTCAATTTTTACCTCTTCAAGCAGCTCGATTCAGTTTGCGTTAGTGCTGTTACCACTTTACATCCCACCAGCAGCTAGAAAGTACACAGTTCTCTAAAACCCCTTCAGCATTTATCGTTTGTAGACTTTTTGCTGATGGTCATGACCGGTGTGAGCTGCACCCTTTTTGACTTTGAATTTGCATGTGGCTAATAATTCCTTATACTGAGCTTTAGGCATGTCCTTTTTTTCTTTTCCTTTTTTTTTAAAGAGTGAGTACAACTTCCCTCCTCTGATTGACTTCTTGAAAAAATTCTCATGTGTTGAATTTTCTTGCCTATTCCCTACCCCAGGGCACTTTTGAGGGCGTGTGTCATTTACAGCCCTGCAGTCCTTGTGACTATATAAGCAACCATTAGCACTGGGTTTAAAGCTGCTGTTGTGGGAAACAGCCACAAGGCGGCAGCATTATTACGTTCTCAACTCTTGTTAGTAGTGCAACAGAGTCTTCCTGTAGGTCGTGTTCCGAGGTTGTAAATTAGAGTGGAATGTGCTGGGACAAGCCCCCAGAAGTTTATGTCTCCTTACTTATGTTTGTTTTTTAAGTTTAAATTCTATTTCTTATCGGAGTAAATTTGATTAGAGTGTTTTGATTGTCTGGCTGTACAGAATCTGCTCAATGATTCATGCATATGTCTGTTCATCTTCGGATCCTGTTACCATGTATGTGATTACAAAATGTATATTTTAAAGGTCTTGGTGATTATATAATACATATAGTTTATCTGTTATATGTTTATATACATTTAACATACATTAGTATATGTATGTTAACCCCATAGTCCTAATTTACCCATCCTCCCACCTTTTATTTTGGCTAACCATTAGTTTATTTGATAAGTCTGTGAGTGTCTTTTTCTGTGGAAATATGTTCATTGGTAGCAATCTTAGGATAACATGTATAAATGATATCATAGGATATTTGTCATACCCTTTTGACTTACTTAACCTTATATGATTATTTCTAGGCTCCACTGTAGTTGTAAACACGGCATTGTTCATTTTTTCGCGAAGCTACTATTCCATATGGTACATTTACCACTTCGTCTTTGTCCATTCATCTGTTTATGGACATTTTTTTTCCTTCCATGTCTTGGCTATTTCAATATTGTTTCAGTGCACATTTGCCTGCATCTGTCTTTCCGATTCTGGTGGTCTTAGGTTATAGGCCCAAAGGTGCCCTGCCGCATCATATGGTAGCTCAATTTTTACCTCTTCAAGCAGCTCGATTCAGTTTGCGTTAGTGCTGTTACCACTTTACATCCCACCAGCAGCTAGAAAGTACACAGTTCTCTAAAACCCCTTCAGCATTTATCGTTTGTAGACTTTTTGCTGATGGTCATGACCGGTGTGAGCTGCACCCTTTTTGACTTTGAATTTGCATGTGGCTAATAATTCCTTATACTGAGCTTTAGGCATGTCCTTTTTTTCTTTTCCTTTTTTTTAAAGAGTGAGTACAACTTCCCTCCTCTGATTGACTTCTTGAAAAAATTCTCATGTGTTGAATTTTCTTGCCTATTCCCTACCCCAGGGCATTTTTGAGGGCGTGTGTCATTTACAGCCCTGCAGTCCTTGTGACTATATAAGCAACCATTAGCACTGGGTTTAAAGCTGCTGTTGTGGGAAACAGCCACAAGGCGGCAGCATTATTACGTTCTCAACTCTTGTTAGTAGTGCAACAGAGTCTTCCTGTAGGTCGTGTTCCGAGGTTGTAAATTAGAGCGGAATGTGCTGGGACAAGCCCCCAGAAGTTTATGTCTCCTTACTTATGTTTGTTTTTTAAGTTTAAATTCTATTTCTTATCGGAGTAAATTTGATTAGAGTGTTTTGATTGTCTGGCTGTACAGAATCTGCTCAATGATTCATGCATATGTCTGTTCATCTTCGGATCCTGTTACCATGTATGTGATTACAAAATGTATATTTTAAAGGTCTTGGTGATTATATAATACATATAGTTTATCTGTTATATGTTTATATACATTTAACATACATTAGTATATGTATGTTAACCCCATAGTCCTAATTTACCCATCCTCCCACCTTTCATTTTGGCTAACCATTAGTTTATTTGATAAGTCTGTGAGTGTCTTTTTCTGTGGAAATATGTTCATTGGTAGCAATCTTAGGATAACATGTATAAATGATATCATAGGATATTTGTCATACCCTTTTTACTTACTTAACGTTATATGATTATTTACAGGCTCAACTGTAGTCCTGAAAACGGCATTGTTCATTTTTTCCCAAGGCTACCATTCCATTCTGTCCATATACCACTTCTTCTTTGTCCATTCATCTGTTTATGGACCTTTTTTTGCTTCCATGTCTTGGCTATTTCAGTATTGCTGCAGTGCACATTTGCCGGCCTCTGTCTTTCTGATTCTGGTGGTCTTAGTTTATAGGCCCAAAAGTTGCCCTGCCACATCATATGGTAGCTCAATTTTTACCTTTTCAAGCAGCTCCATTCAGTTTGCGTTAGTGCTGTTACCACTTTAAATCCCAGCAGCAGCTAGAAGGTACACAGGTCTCTAAAACCCCTTCAGCATTTATAGTTTGTAGACTTTTTGCTGATGGTCCTGACTGGTGTGAGCTGAAACCTTTTTGAATTTGAATTTGCATGTGGCTAATAACTCCTTATACTGAGCTTTACGCATGTCTTTTTTTTTTCTTTTCCTTTTTTTTAAAGAGTGAGTACAACTTCCCTCCTCTGATTGATTTCTTGAAAAACTTCTCATGTGTTGAATTTTCTTACCTATTCCCTACCCCAGGGCATTGTTGAGGGCCTGTGGCATTTACAGCCCTGCAGTCCTTGTGACTCTATAAGCAACCATTGGCACTGGGTTTAAAGCTGCTCTTGTGGGAAACAGCCACAAGGCGGCAGCATTATTAACGTTCTCAACTCTTGTGACTTTGGCAACAGAGTCTTCCTGGAGGTAGGGTTCCGAGGTTGTAAATTAGAGTGGAATGTGCTGGGACAAGCCGCAGAAGTTTATGTCTCCTTACTTATGTTTGTTTTTTAAATATAATTTCTATTTCTTATCGGGGTAAATTTGATTGGAGTGTTTTGATTGTCTGGCTGTACAGAATCTGCTTAATGATTCCTACATATGTCTGTTCATCTTCGGATCCTGTTACCATGTATGTCATCACAGAATGTATATTTTAAAGGTATTCGTGATTATATAATTCATAAAGTTTATCTGTTATATGTTTATATACATTTAACATACATTAGTATATGTATGTTAACCCCATAGTCCTAATTTACCCATCCTCCCACCTTTCATTTTGGCTAACCATTAGTTTATTTGATAAGTCTGTGAGTGTCTTTTTCTGTGGAAATATGTTCATTGGTAGCAATCTTAGGATAACATGCATAAATGATATCACAGGATATTTGTCATACCCTTTTTACTTACTTAACGTTATATGATTATTTCTAGGCTCAAGTGTAGGCCTGAAAACGGCATTGTTCATTTTTTTCCCGAGGCTACTATTCCATTCTGTCTATATACCACTTCATCTTTGTCCATTCATCTGTTTATGGACCTTTTTTTGCTTCCATGTCTTGGCTATTTCAGTATTGCTGCAGTGCACATTTGCCTGCCTCTGTCTTTCTGATTCTGGTGGTCTTAGTTTATAGGCCCAAAAGTTGCCCTGCTGCATCATATGGTAGCTCAATTTTTACCTTTTCAAGCAGCTCCATTCAGTTTTTGTTAGTGCTGTTACCACTTTAAATCCCAGCAGCAGCTAGAAGGTACACAGTTCTCTAAAACCCCTTCAGCATTTATAGTTTGTAGACTTTTTGCTGATGGTCCTGACTGGTGTGAGCTGAAACCTTTTCAAATTTGAATTTGCATGTGGCTAATAATTCCTTATACTGAGCTTTACGCATGTCCTTTTTTTCCTTTTCCTTTTTTTTTTAAAGAGTGAGTACAACTTCCCTCCTCTGATTGATTTCTTGAAAAACTTCTCATGTGTTGAATTTTCTTGCCTATTCCCTACCCCAGGGCATTGTTGAGGGCCTGTGTCATTTACAGCCCTGCAGTCCTTGTGACTATATAAGCAACCATTGGCACTGGGTTTAAAGCTGCTCTTGTGGGAAACAGCCACAAGGCGGCAGCATTATTACGTTCTCAACTCTTGTGACTTTGGCAACAGAGTCTTCCTGGAGGTAGGGTTCCGAGGTTGTAAATTAGAGTGGAATGTGCTGGGACAAGCCGCAGAAGTTTATGTCTCCTTACTTATGTTTGTTTTTTAAATATAATTTCTATTTCTTATCGGGGTAAATTTGATTGGAGTGTTTTGATTGTCTGGCTGTACAGAATCTGCTTAATGATTCCTACATATGTCTGTTCATCTTCGGATCCTGTTACCATGTATGTCATCACAGAATGTATATTTTAAAGGTATTGGTGATTATATAATTCATAAAGTTTATCTGTTATATGTTTATATACATTTAACATACATTAGTATATGTATGTTAACCCCATAGTCCTAATTTACCCATCCTCCCACCTTTCATTTTGGCTAACCATTAGTTTATTTGATAAGTCTGTGAGTGTCTTTTTCTGTGGAAATATGTTCATTGGTAGCAATCTTAGGATAACATGCATAAATGATATCACAGGATATTTGTCATACCCTTTTTACTTACTTAACGTTATATGATTATTTCTAGCCTCAACTGTAGTCCTGAAAACGGCATTGTTCATTTTTTTCCCGAGGCTACTATTCCATTCTGTCTATATACCACTTCTTCTTTGTCCATTCATTTGTTTATGGACCTTTTTTTGCTTCCATGTCTTGGCTATTTCAATATTGTTTCAGTGCACATTTGCCTGCATCTGTCTTTCCGATTCTGGTGGTCTTAGGTTATAGGCCCAAAGGTGCCCTGCCGCATCATATGGTAGCTCAATTTTTACCTCTTCAAGCAGCTCGATTCAGTTTGCGTTAGTGCTGTTACCACTTTACATCCCACCAGCAGCTAGAAAGTACACAGTTCTCTAAAACCCCTTCAGCATTTATCGTTTGTAGACTTTTTGCTGATGGTCATGACCGGTGTGAGCTGCACCCTTTTTGACTTTGAATTTGCATGTGGCTAATAATTCCTTATACTGAGCTTTAGGCATGTCCTTTTTTTCTTTTCCTTTTTTTTTAAAGAGTGAGTACAACTTCCCTCCTCTGATTGACTTCTTGAAAAAATTCTCATGTGTTGAATTTTCTTGCCTATTCCCTACCCCAGGGCACTTTTGAGGGCGTGTGTCATTTACAGCCCTGCAGTCCTTGTGACTATATAAGCAACCATTAGCACTGGGTTTAAAGCTGCTGTTGTGGGAAACAGCCACAAGGCGGCAGCATTATTACGTTCTCAACTCTTGTTAGTAGTGCAACAGAGTCTTCCTGTAGGTCGTGTTCCGAGGTTGTAAATTAGAGTGGAATGTGCTGGGACAAGCCCCCAGAAGTTTATGTCTCCTTACTTATGTTTGTTTTTTAAGTTTAAATTCTATTTCTTATCGGAGTAAATTTGATTAGAGTGTTTTGATTGTCTGGCTGTACAGAATCTGCTCAATGATTCATGCATATGTCTGTTCATCTTCGGATCCTGTTACCATGTATGTGATTACAAAATGTATATTTTAAAGGTCTTGGTGATTATATAATACATATAGTTTATCTGTTATATGTTTATATACATTTAACATACATTAGTATATGTATGTTAACCCCATAGTCCTAATTTACCCATCCTCCCACCTTTTATTTTGGCTAACCATTAGTTTATTTGATAAGTCTGTGAGTGTCTTTTTCTGTGGAAATATGTTCATTGGTAGCAATCTTAGGATAACATGTATAAATGATATCATAGGATATTTGTCATACCCTTTTGACTTACTTAACCTTATATGATTATTTCTAGGCTCCACTGTAGTTGTAAACACGGCATTGTTCATTTTTTCGCGAAGCTACTATTCCATATGGTACATTTACCACTTCGTCTTTGTCCATTCATCTGTTTATGGACATTTTTTTTCCTTCCATGTCTTGGCTATTTCAATATTGTTTCAGTGCACATTTGCCTGCATCTGTCTTTCCGATTCTGGTGGTCTTAGGTTATAGGCCCAAAGGTGCCCTGCCGCATCATATGGTAGCTCAATTTTTACCTCTTCAAGCAGCTCGATTCAGTTTGCGTTAGTGCTGTTACCACTTTACATCCCACCAGCAGCTAGAAAGTACACAGTTCTCTAAAACCCCTTCAGCATTTATCGTTTGTAGACTTTTTGCTGATGGTCATGACCGGTGTGAGCTGCACCCTTTTTGACTTTGAATTTGCATGTGGCTAATAATTCCTTATACTGAGCTTTAGGCATGTCCTTTTTTTCTTTTCCTTTTTTTTAAAGAGTGAGTACAACTTCCCTCCTCTGATTGACTTCTTGAAAAAATTCTCATGTGTTGAATTTTCTTGCCTATTCCCTACCCCAGGGCATTTTTGAGGGCGTGTGTCATTTACAGCCCTGCAGTCCTTGTGACTATATAAGCAACCATTAGCACTGGGTTTAAAGCTGCTGTTGTGGGAAACAGCCACAAGGCGGCAGCATTATTACGTTCTCAACTCTTGTTAGTAGTGCAACAGAGTCTTCCTGTAGGTCGTGTTCCGAGGTTGTAAATTAGAGCGGAATGTGCTGGGACAAGCCCCCAGAAGTTTATGTCTCCTTACTTATGTTTGTTTTTTAAGTTTAAATTCTATTTCTTATCGGAGTAAATTTGATTAGAGTGTTTTGATTGTCTGGCTGTACAGAATCTGCTCAATGATTCATGCATATGTCTGTTCATCTTCGGATCCTGTTACCATGTATGTGATTACAAAATGTATATTTTAAAGGTCTTGGTGATTATATAATACATATAGTTTATCTGTTATATGTTTATATACATTTAACATACATTAGTATATGTATGTTAACCCCATAGTCCTAATTTACCCATCCTCCCACCTTTCATTTTGGCTAACCATTAGTTTATTTGATAAGTCTGTGAGTGTCTTTTTCTGTGGAAATATGTTCATTGGTAGCAATCTTAGGATAACATGTATAAATGATATCATAGGATATTTGTCATACCCTTTTTACTTACTTAACGTTATATGATTATTTACAGGCTCAACTGTAGTCCTGAAAACGGCATTGTTCATTTTTTCCCAAGGCTACCATTCCATTCTGTCCATATACCACTTCTTCTTTGTCCATTCATCTGTTTATGGACCTTTTTTTGCTTCCATGTCTTGGCTATTTCAGTATTGCTGCAGTGCACATTTGCCGGCCTCTGTCTTTCTGATTCTGGTGGTCTTAGTTTATAGGCCCAAAAGTTGCCCTGCCACATCATATGGTAGCTCAATTTTTACCTTTTCAAGCAGCTCCATTCAGTTTGCGTTAGTGCTGTTACCACTTTAAATCCCAGCAGCAGCTAGAAGGTACACAGGTCTCTAAAACCCCTTCAGCATTTATAGTTTGTAGACTTTTTGCTGATGGTCCTGACTGGTGTGAGCTGAAACCTTTTTGAATTTGAATTTGCATGTGGCTAATAACTCCTTATACTGAGCTTTACGCATGTCTTTTTTTTTTCTTTTCCTTTTTTTTAAAGAGTGAGTACAACTTCCCTCCTCTGATTGATTTCTTGAAAAACTTCTCATGTGTTGAATTTTCTTACCTATTCCCTACCCCAGGGCATTGTTGAGGGCCTGTGGCATTTACAGCCCTGCAGTCCTTGTGACTCTATAAGCAACCATTGGCACTGGGTTTAAAGCTGCTCTTGTGGGAAACAGCCACAAGGCGGCAGCATTATTAACGTTCTCAACTCTTGTGACTTTGGCAACAGAGTCTTCCTGGAGGTAGGGTTCCGAGGTTGTAAATTAGAGTGGAATGTGCTGGGACAAGCCGCAGAAGTTTATGTCTCCTTACTTATGTTTGTTTTTTAAATATAATTTCTATTTCTTATCGGGGTAAATTTGATTGGAGTGTTTTGATTGTCTGGCTGTACAGAATCTGCTTAATGATTCCTACATATGTCTGTTCATCTTCGGATCCTGTTACCATGTATGTCATCACAGAATGTATATTTTAAAGGTATTCGTGATTATATAATTCATAAAGTTTATCTGTTATATGTTTATATACATTTAACATACATTAGTATATGTATGTTAACCCCATAGTCCTAATTTACCCATCCTCCCACCTTTCATTTTGGCTAACCATTAGTTTATTTGATAAGTCTGTGAGTGTCTTTTTCTGTGGAAATATGTTCATTGGTAGCAATCTTAGGATAACATGCATAAATGATATCACAGGATATTTGTCATACCCTTTTTACTTACTTAACGTTATATGATTATTTCTAGGCTCAAGTGTAGGCCTGAAAACGGCATTGTTCATTTTTTTCCCGAGGCTACTATTCCATTCTGTCTATATACCACTTCATCTTTGTCCATTCATCTGTTTATGGACCTTTTTTTGCTTCCATGTCTTGGCTATTTCAGTATTGCTGCAGTGCACATTTGCCTGCCTCTGTCTTTCTGATTCTGGTGGTCTTAGTTTATAGGCCCAAAAGTTGCCCTGCTGCATCATATGGTAGCTCAATTTTTACCTTTTCAAGCAGCTCCATTCAGTTTTTGTTAGTGCTGTTACCACTTTAAATCCCAGCAGCAGCTAGAAGGTACACAGTTCTCTAAAACCCCTTCAGCATTTATAGTTTGTAGACTTTTTGCTGATGGTCCTGACTGGTGTGAGCTGAAACCTTTTCGAATTTGAATTTGCATGTGGCTAATAATTCCTTATACTGAGCTTTACGCATGTCCTTTTTTTCCTTTTCCTTTTTTTTTTAAAGAGTGAGTACAACTTCCCTCCTCTGATTGATTTCTTGAAAAACTTCTCATGTGTTGAATTTTCTTGCCTATTCCCTACCCCAGGGCATTGTTGAGGGCCTGTGTCATTTACAGCCCTGCAGTCCTTGTGACTATATAAGCAACCATTGGCACTGGGTTTAAAGCTGCTCTTGTGGGAAACAGCCACAAGGCGGCAGCATTATTACGTTCTCAACTCTTGTGACTTTGGCAACAGAGTCTTCCTGGAGGTAGGGTTCCGAGGTTGTAAATTAGAGTGGAATGTGCTGGGACAAGCCGCAGAAGTTTATGTCTCCTTACTTATGTTTGTTTTTTAAATATAATTTCTATTTCTTATCGGGGTAAATTTGATTGGAGTGTTTTGATTGTCTGGCTGTACAGAATCTGCTTAATGATTCCTACATATGTCTGTTCATCTTCGGATCCTGTTACCATGTATGTCATCACAGAATGTATATTTTAAAGGTATTTGTGATTATATAATTCATAAAGTTTATCTGTTATATGTTTATATACATTTAACATACATTAGTATATGTATGTTAACCCCATAGTCCTAATTTACCCATCCTCCCACCTTTCATTTTGGCTAACCATTAGTTTATTTGATAAGTCTGTGAGTGTCTTTTTCTGTGGAAATATGTTCATTGGTAGCAATCTTAGGATAACATGCATAAATGATATCACAGGATATTTGTCATACCCTTTTTACTTACTTAACGTTATATGATTATTTCTAGGCTCAACTGTAGTCCTGAAAACGGCATTGTTCATTTTTTTCCCGAGGCTACTATTCCATTCTGTCTATATACCACTTCTTCTTTGTCCATTCATTTGTTTATGGACCTTTTTTTGCTTCCATGTCTTGGCTATTTCAATATTGTTTCAGTGCACATTTGCCTGCATCTGTCTTTCCGATTCTGGTGGTCTTAGGTTATAGGCCCAAAGGTGCCCTGCCGCATCATATGGTAGCTCAATTTTTACCTCTTCAAGCAGCTCGATTCAGTTTGCGTTAGTGCTGTTACCACTTTACATCCCACCAGCAGCTAGAAAGTACACAGTTCTCTAAAACTCCTTCAGCATTTATCGTTTGTAGACTTTTTGCTGATGGTCATGACCGGTGTGAGCTGCACCCTTTTTGACTTTGAATTTGCATGTGGCTAATAATTCCTTATACTGAGCTTTAGGCATGTCCTTTTTTTCTTTTCCTTTTTTTTTAAAGAGTGAGTACAACTTCCCTCCTCTGATTGACTTCTTGAAAAAATTCTCATGTGTTGAATTTTCTTGCCTATTCCCTACCCCAGGGCATTTTTGAGGGCGTGTGTCATTTACAGCCCTGCAGTCCTTGTGACTATATAAGCAACCATTAGCACTGGGTTTAAAGCTGCTGTTGTGGGAAACAGCCACAAGGCGGCAGCATTATTACGTTCTCAACTCTTGTTAGTAGTGCAACAGAGTCTTCCTGTAGGTCGTGTTCCGAGGTTGTAAATTAGAGTGGAATGTGCTGGGACAAGCCCCCAGAAGTTTATGTCTCCTTACTTATGTTTGTTTTTTAAGTTTAAATTCTATTTCTTATCGGAGTAAATTTGATTAGAGTGTTTTGATTGTCTGGCTGTACAGAATCTGCTCAATGATTCATGCATATGTCTGTTCATCTTCGGATCCTGTTACCATGTATGTGATTACAAAATGTATATTTTAAAGGTCTTGGTGATTATATAATACATATAGTTTATCTGTTATATGTTTATATACATTTAACATACATTAGTATATGTATGTTAACCCCATAGTCCTAATTTACCCATCCTCCCACCTTTCATTTTGGCTAACCATTAGTTTATTTGATAAGTCTGTGAGTGTCTTTTTCTGTGGAAATATGTTCATTGGTAGCAATCTTAGGATAACATGCATAAATGATATCACAGGATATTTGTCATACCCTTTTTACTTACTTAACGTTATATGATTATTTCTAGGCTCAAGTGTAGGCCTGAAAACGGCATTGTTCATTTTTTTCCCGAGGCTACTATTCCATTCTGTCTATATACCACTTCATCTTTGTCCATTCATCTGTTTATGGACCTTTTTTTGCTTCCATGTCTTGGCTATTTCAGTATTGCTGCAGTGCACATTTGCCTGCCTCTGTCTTTCTGATTCTGGTGGTCTTAGTTTATAGGCCCAAAAGGTGCCCTGCCGCATCATATGATAGGTCAATTTTTACCTTTTCAAGCAGCTCCATTCAGTTTGCGTTAGTGCTGTTACCACTTTAAATCCCAGCAGCAGCTAGAAGGTACACAGTTCTCTAAAACCCCTTCAGCATTTATAGTTTGTAGACTTTTTGCTGATGGTCCTGACTGGTGTGAGCTGAAACCTTTTTGAATTTGAATTTGCATGTGGCTAATAATTCCTTATACTGAGCTTTACGCATGTCCTTTTTTTTCTTTTCCTTTTTTTTAAAGAGTGAGTACAACTTCCCTCCTCTTATTGATTTCTTGGAAAATTTCTCATGTCTTGAATTTTCTTGCCTATTCCCTACGCCAGGGGATGTTTTGAGGGCCTGTGTCATTTACAGCCCTGCAGTCCTTGTGACTATATAAGCAACCATTGGCACTGGGTTTAAAGTTGCTCTTGTGGGAAACAGCCACAAGGCGGCAGCATTATTACGTTCTCAACTCTTGTGACTTTGGCAACAGAGTCTTCCTGTAGGTCGTGTTCCGAGGTTGTAAATTAGAGTGGAATGTGCTTGAACATGCCCCCAGAAGTTTATGTCTCCTTACTTATGTTTGTTTTTTAAATATAATTTCTATTTCTTATCGGGGTAAATTTGATTGGAGTGTTTTGATTGTCTGGCTGTACAGAATCTGCTTAATGATTCCTACATATGTCTGTTCATCTTTGGATCCTGTTACCATGTATATGATCACAGAATGTATATTTTAAAGGTATTCGTGATTATATAATTCATAAAGTTTATCTGTTATATGTTTATATACATTTAACATACATTAGTATATGTATGTTAACCCCATAGTCCTAATTTACCCATCCTCCCACCTTTCATTTTGGCTAACCATTAGTTTATTTGATAAGTCTGTGAGTGTCTTTTTCTGTGGAAATATGTTCATTGGTAGCAATCTTAGGATAACATGTATAAATGATATCATAGAATATTTGTCATACCCTTTTTACTTACTTAACGTTATATGATTATTTACAGGCTCAACTGTAGTCCTGAAAACGGCATTGTTCATTTTTTCCCAAGGCTACCATTCCATTCTGTCCATATACCACTTCTTCTTTGTCCATTCATCTGTTTATGGACCTTTTTTTGCTTCCATGTCTTGGCTATTTCAGTATTGCTGCAGTGCACATTTGCCTGCCTCTGTCTTTCTGATTCTGGTGGTCTTAGTTTATAGGCCCAAAAGTTGCCCTGCCGCATCATATGGTAGCTCAATTTTTACCTTTTCAAGCAGCTCCATTCAGTTTGCGTTAGTGCTGTTACCACTTTAAATCCCAGCAGCAGCTAGAAGGTACACAGGTCTCTAAAACCCCTTCAGCATTTATAGTTTGTAGACTTTTTGCTGATGGTCCTGACTGGTGTGAGCTGAAACCTTTTTGAATTTGAATTTGCATGTGGCTAATAATTCCTTATACTGAGCTTTACGCATGTCCTTTTTTTTCTTTTCCTTTTTTTTAAAGAGTGAGTACAACTTCCCTCCTCTGATTGATTTCTTGAAAAACTTCTCATGTGTTGAATTTTCTTACCTATTCCCTACCCCAGGGCATTGTTGAGGGCCTGTGGCATTTACAGCCCTGCAGTCCTTGTGACTATATAAGCAACCATTGGCACTGGGTTTAAAGCTGCTCTTGTGGGAAACAGCCACAAGGCGGCAGCATTATTAACGTTCTCAACTCTTGTGACTTTGGCAACAGAGTCTTCCTGGAGGTAGGGTTCCGAGGTTGTAAATTAGAGTGGAATGTGCTGGGACAAGCCGCAGAAGTTTATGTCTCCTTACTTATGTTTGTTTTTTAAATATAATTTCTATTTCTTATCGGGGTAAATTTGATTGGAGTGTTTTGATTGTCTGGCTGTACAGAATCTGCTTAATGATTCCTACATATGTCTGTTCATCTTCGGATCCTGTTACCATGTATGTCATCACAGAATGTATATTTTAAAGGTATTCGTGATTATATAATTCATAAAGTTTATCTGTTATATGTTTATATACATTTAACATACATTAGTATATGTATGTTAACCCCATAGTCCTAATTTACCCATCCTCCCACCTTTCATTTTGGCTAACCATTAGTTTATTTGATAAGTCTGTGAGTGTCTTTTTCTGTGGAAATATGTTCATTGGTAGCAATCTTAGGATAACATGCATAAATGATATCACAGGATATTTGTCATACCCTTTTTACTTACTTAACGTTATATGATTATTTCTAGGCTCAACTGTAGTCCTGAAAACGGCATTGTTCATTTTTTTCCCGAGGCTACTATTCCATTCTGTCTATATACCACTTCTTCTTTGTCCATTCATTTGTTTATGGACCTTTTTTTGCTTCCATGTCTTGGCTATTTCAATATTGTTTCAGTGCACATTTGCCTGCATCTGTCTTTCCGATTCTGGTGGTCTTAGGTTATAGGCCCAAAGGTGCCCTGCCGCATCATATGGTAGCTCAATTTTTACCTCTTCAAGCAGCTCGATTCAGTTTGCGTTAGTGCTGTTACCACTTTACATCCCACCAGCAGCTAGAAAGTACACAGTTCTCTAAAACCCCTTCAGCATTTATCGTTTGTAGACTTTTTGCTGATGGTCATGACCGGTGTGAGCTGCACCCTTTTTGACTTTGAATTTGCATGTGGCTAATAATTCCTTATACTGAGCTTTAGGCATGTCCTTTTTTTCTTTTCCTTTTTTTTAAAGAGTGAGTACAACTTCCCTCCTCTGATTGACTTCTTGAAAAAATTCTCATGTGTTGAATTTTCTTGCCTATTCCCTACCCCAGGGCATTTTTGACGGCATGTGTCATTTACAGCCCTGCAGTCCTTGTGACTATATAAGCAACCATTAGCACTGGGTTTAAAGCTGCTGTTGTGGGAAACAGCCACAAGGCGGCAGCATTATTACGTTCTCAACTCTTGTTAGTAGTGCAACAGAGTCTTCCTGTAGGTCGTGTTCCGAGGTTGTAAATTAGAGCGGAATGTGCTGGGACAAGCCCCCAGAAGTTTATGTCTCCTTACTTATGTTTGTTTTTTAAGTTTAAATTCTATTTCTTATCGGAGTAAATTTGATTAGAGTGTTTTGATTGTCTGGCTGTACAGAATCTGCTCAATGATTCATGCATATGTCTGTTCATCTTCGGATCCTGTTACCATGTATGTGATTACAAAATGTATATTTTAAAGGTCTTGGTGATTATATAATACATATAGTTTATCTGTTATATGTTTATATACATTTAACATACATTAGTATATGTATGTTAACCCCATAGTCCTAATTTACCCATCCTCCCACCTTTCATTTTGGCTAACCATTAGTTTATTTGATAAGTCTGTGAGTGTCTTTTTCTGTGGAAATATGTTCATTGGTAGCAATCTTAGGATAACATGTATAAATGATATCATAGGATATTTGTCATACCCTTTTTACTTACTTAACGTTATATGATTATTTACAGGCTCAACTGTAGTCCTGAAAACGGCATTGTTCATTTTTTCCCAAGGCTACCATTCCATTCTGTCCATATACCACTTCTTCTTTGTCCATTCATCTGTTTATGGACCTTTTTTTGCTTCCATGTCTTGGCTATTTCAGTATTGCTGCAGTGCACATTTGCCTGCCTCTGTCTTTCTGATTCTGGTGGTCTTAGTTTATAGGCCCAAAAGTTGCCCTGCCACATCATATGGTAGCTCAATTTTTACCTTTTCAAGCAGCTCCATTCAGTTTGCGTTAGTGCTGTTACCACTTTAAATCCCAGCAGCAGCTAGAAGGTACACAGGTCTCTAAAACCCCTTCAGCATTTATAGTTTGTAGACTTTTTGCTGATGGTCCTGACTGGTGTGAGCTGAAACCTTTTTGAATTTGAATTTGCATGTGGCTAATAACTCCTTATACTGAGCTTTACGCATGTCTTTTTTTTTCTTTTCCTTTTTTTTAAAGAGTGAGTACAACTTCCCTCCTCTGATTGATTTCTTGAAAAACTTCTCATGTGTTGAATTTTCTTACCTATTCCCTACCCCAGGGCATTGTTGAGGGCCTGTGGCATTTACAGCCCTGCAGTCCTTGTGACTCTATAAGCAACCATTGGCACTGGGTTTAAAGCTGCTCTTGTGGGAAACAGCCACAAGGCGGCAGCATTATTAACGTTCTCAACTCTTGTGACTTTGGCAACAGAGTCTTCCTGGAGGTAGGGTTCCGAGGTTGTAAATTAGAGTGGAATGTGCTGGGACAAGCCGCAGAAGTTTATGTCTCCTTACTTATGTTTGTTTTTTAAATATAATTTCTATTTCTTATCGGGGTAAATTTGATTGGAGTGTTTTGATTGTCTGGCTGTACAGAATCTGCTTAATGATTCCTACATATGTCTGTTCATCTTCGGATCCTGTTACCATGTATGTCATCACAGAATGTATATTTTAAAGGTATTCGTGATTATATAATTCATAAAGTTTATCTGTTATATGTTTATATACATTTAACATACATTAGTATATGTATGTTAACCCCATAGTCCTAATTTACCCATCCTCCCACCTTTCATTTTGGCTAACCATTAGTTTATTTGATAAGTCTGTGAGTGTCTTTTTCTGTGGAAATATGTTCATTGGTAGCAATCTTAGGATAACATGCATAAATGATATCACAGGATATTTGTCATACCCTTTTTACTTACTTAACGTTATATGATTATTTCTAGGCTCAAGTGTAGGCCTGAAAACGGCATTGTTCATTTTTTTCCCGAGGCTACTATTCCATTCTGTCTATATACCACTTCATCTTTGTCCATTCATCTGTTTATGGACCTTTTTTTGCTTCCATGTCTTGGCTATTTCAGTATTGCTGCAGTGCACATTTGCCTGCCTCTGTCTTTCTGATTCTGGTGGTCTTAGTTTATAGGCCCAAAAGTTGCCCTGCTGCATCATATGGTAGCTCAATTTTTACCTTTTCAAGCAGCTCCATTCAGTTTTTGTTAGTGCTGTTACCACTTTAAATCCCAGCAGCAGCTAGAAGGTACACAGTTCTCTAAAACCCCTTCAGCATTTATAGTTTGTAGACTTTTTGCTGATGGTCCTGACTGGTGTGAGCTGAAACCTTTTCGAATTTGAATTTGCATGTGGCTAATAATTCCTTATACTGAGCTTTACGCATGTCCTTTTTTTCCTTTTCCTTTTTTTTTTAAAGAATGAGTACAACTTCCCTCCTCTGATTGATTTCTTGAAAAACTTCTCATGTGTTGAATTTTCTTGCCTATTCCCTACCCCAGGGCATTGTTGAGGGCCTGTGTCATTTACAGCCCTGCAGTCCTTGTGACTATATAAGCAACCATTGGCACTGGGTTTAAAGCTGCTCTTGTGGGAAACAGCCACAAGGCGGCAGCATTATTACGTTCTCAACTCTTGTGACTTTGGCAACAGAGTCTTCCTGGAGGTAGGGTTCCGAGGTTGTAAATTAGAGTGGAATGTGCTGGGACAAGCCGCAGAAGTTTATGTCTCCTTACTTATGTTTGTTTTTTAAATATAATTTCTATTTCTTATCGGGGTAAATTTGATTGGAGTGTTTTGATTGTCTGGCTGTACAGAATCTGCTTAATGATTCCTACATATGTCTGTTCATCTTCGGATCCTGTTACCATGTATGTCATCACAGAATGTATATTTTAAAGGTATTCGTGATTATATAATTCATAAAGTTTATCTGTTATATGTTTATATACATTTAACATACATTAGTATATGTATGTTAACCCCATAGTCCTAATTTACCCATCCTCCCACCTTTCATTTTGGCTAACCATTAGTTTATTTGATAAGTCTGTGAGTGTCTTTTTCTGTGGAAATATGTTCATTGGTAGCAATCTTAGGATAACATGCATAAATGATATCACAGGATATTTGTCATACCCTTTTTACTTACTTAACGTTATATGATTATTTCTAGGCTCAACTGTAGTCCTGAAAACGGCATTGTTCATTTTTTTCCCGAGGCTACTATTCCATTCTGTCTATATACCACTTCTTCTTTGTCCATTCATTTGTTTATGGACCTTTTTTTGCTTCCATGTCTTGGCTATTTCAATATTGTTTCAGTGCACATTTGCCTGCATCTGTCTTTCCGATTCTGGTGGTCTTAGGTTATAGGCCCAAAGGTGCCCTGCCGCATCATATGGTAGCTCAATTTTTACCTCTTCAAGCAGCTCGATTCAGTTTGCGTTAGTGCTGTTACCACTTTACATCCCACCAGCAGCTAGAAAGTACACAGTTCTCTAAAACTCCTTCAGCATTTATCATTTGTAGACTTTTTGCTGATGGTCATGACCGGTGTGAGCTGCACCCTTTTTGACTTTGAATTTGCATGTGGCTAATAATTCCTTATACTGAGCTTTAGGCATGTCCTTTTTTTCTTTTCCTTTTTTTTTAAAGAGTGAGTACAACTTCCCTCCTCTGATTGACTTCTTGAAAAAATTCTCATGTGTTGAATTTTCTTGCCTATTCCCTACCCCAGGGCATTTTTGAGGGCGTGTGTCATTTACAGCCCTGCAGTCCTTGTGACTATATAAGCAACCATTAGCACTGGGTTTAAAGCTGCTGTTGTGGGAAACAGCCACAAGGCGGCAGCATTATTACGTTCTCAACTCTTGTTAGTAGTGCAACAGAGTCTTCCTGTAGGTCGTGTTCCGAGGTTGTAAATTAGAGTGGAATGTGCTGGGACAAGCCCCCAGAAGTTTATGTCTCCTTACTTATGTTTGTTTTTTAAGTTTAAATTCTATTTCTTATCGGAGTAAATTTGATTAGAGTGTTTTGATTGTCTGGCTGTACAGAATCTGCTCAATGATTCATGCATATGTCTGTTCATCTTCGGATCCTGTTACCATGTATGTGATTACAAAATGTATATTTTAAAGGTCTTGGTGATTATATAATACATATAGTTTATCTGTTATATGTTTATATACATTTAACATACATTAGTATATGTATGTTAACCCCATAGTCCTAATTTACCCATCCTCCCACCTTTCATTTTGGCTAACCATTAGTTTATTTGATAAGTCTGTGAGTGTCTTTTTCTGTGGAAATATGTTCATTGGTAGCAATCTTAGGATAACATGCATAAATGATATCACAGGATATTTGTCATACCCTTTTTACTTACTTAACGTTATATGATTATTTCTAGGCTCAAGTGTAGGCCTGAAAACGGCATTGTTCATTTTTTTCCCGAGGCTACTATTCCATTCTGTCTATATACCACTTCATCTTTGTCCATTCATCTGTTTATGGACCTTTTTTTGCTTCCATGTCTTGGCTATTTCAGTATTGCTGCAGTGCACATTTGCCTGCCTCTGTCTTTCTGATTCTGGTGGTCTTAGTTTATAGGCCCAAAAGGTGCCCTGCCGCATCATATGATAGGTCAATTTTTACCTTTTCAAGCAGCTCCATTCAGTTTGCGTTAGTGCTGTTACCACTTTAAATCCCAGCAGCAGCTAGAAGGTACACAGTTCTCTAAAACCCCTTCAGCATTTATAGTTTGTAGACTTTTTGCTGATGGTCCTGACTGGTGTGAGCTGAAACCTTTTTGAATTTGAATTTGCATGTGGCTAATAATTCCTTATACTGAGCTTTACGCATGTCCTTTTTTTTCTTTTCCTTTTTTTTAAAGAGTGAGTACAACTTCCCTCCTCTTATTGATTTCTTGGAAAATTTCTCATGTCTTGAATTTTCTTGCCTATTCCCTACGCCAGGGGATGTTTTGAGGGCCTGTGTCATTTACAGCCCTGCAGTCCTTGTGACTATATAAGCAACCATTGGCACTGGGTTTAAAGTTGCTCTTGTGGGAAACAGCCACAAGGCGGCAGCATTATTACGTTCTCAACTCTTGTGACTTTGGCAACAGAGTCTTCCTGTAGGTCGTGTTCCGAGGTTGTAAATTAGAGTGGAATGTGCTTGAACATGCCCCCAGAAGTTTATGTCTCCTTACTTATGTTTGTTTTTTAAATATAATTTCTATTTCTTATCGGGGTAAATTTGATTGGAGTGTTTTGATTGTCTGGCTGTACAGAATCTGCTTAATGATTCCTACATATGTCTGTTCATCTTTGGATCCTGTTACCATGTATATGATCACAGAATGTATATTTTAAAGGTATTCGTGATTATATAATTCATAAAGTTTATCTGTTATATGTTTATATACATTTAACATACATTAGTATATGTATGTTAACCCCATAGTCCTAATTTACCCATCCTCCCACCTTTCATTTTGGCTAACCATTAGTTTATTTGATAAGTCTGTGAGTGTCTTTTTCTGTGGAAATATGTTCATTGGTAGCAATCTTAGGATAACATGTATAAATGATATCATAGGATATTTGTCATACCCTTTTTACTTACTTAACGTTATATGATTATTTACAGGCTCAACTGTAGTCCTGAAAACGGCATTGTTCATTTTTTCCCAAGGCTACCATTCCATTCTGTCCATATACCACTTCTTCTTTGTCCATTCATCTGTTTATGGACCTTTTTTTGCTTCCATGTCTTGGCTATTTCAGTATTGCTGCAGTGCACATTTGCCTGCCTCTGTCTTTCTGATTCTGGTGGTCTTAGTTTATAGGCCCAAAAGTTGCCCTGCCGCATCATATGGTAGCTCAATTTTTACCTTTTCAAGCAGCTCCATTCAGTTTGCGTTAGTGCTGTTACCACTTTAAATCCCAGCAGCAGCTAGAAGGTACACAGGTCTCTAAAACCCCTTCAGCATTTATAGTTTGTAGACTTTTTGCTGATGGTCCTGACTGGTGTGAGCTGAAACCTTTTTGAATTTGAATTTGCATGTGGCTAATAATTCCTTATACTGAGCTTTACGCATGTCCTTTTTTTTCTTTTCCTTTTTTTTAAAGAGTGAGTACAACTTCCCTCCTCTGATTGATTTCTTGAAAAACTTCTCATGTGTTGAATTTTCTTACCTATTCCCTACCCCAGGGCATTGTTGAGGGCCTGTGGCATTTACAGCCCTGCAGTCCTTGTGACTCTATAAGCAACCATTGGCACTGGGTTTAAAGCTGCTCTTGTGGGAAACAGCCACAAGGCGGCAGCATTATTAACGTTCTCAACTCTTGTGACTTTGGCAACAGAGTCTTCCTGGAGGTAGGGTTCCGAGGTTGTAAATTAGAGTGGAATGTGCTGGGACAAGCCGCAGAAGTTTATGTCTCCTTACTTATGTTTGTTTTTTAAATATAATTTCTATTTCTTATCGGGGTAAATTTGATTGGAGTGTTTTGATTGTCTGGCTGTACAGAATCTGCTTAATGATTCCTACATATGTCTGTTCATCTTCGGATCCTGTTACCATGTATGTCATCACAGAATGTATATTTTAAAGGTATTCGTGATTATATAATTCATAAAGTTTATCTGTTATATGTTTATATACATTTAACATACATTAGTATATGTATGTTAACCCCATAGTCCTAATTTACCCATCCTCCCACCTTTCATTTTGGCTAACCATTAGTTTATTTGATAAGTCTGTGAGTGTCTTTTTCTGTGGAAATATGTTCATTGGTAGCAATCTTAGGATAACATGCATAAATGATATCACAGGATATTTGTCATACCCTTTTTACTTACTTAACGTTATATGATTATTTCTAGGCTCAAGTGTAGGCCTGAAAACGGCATTGTTCATTTTTTTCCCGAGGCTACTATTCCATTCTGTCTATATACCACTTCATCTTTGTCCATTCATCTGTTTATGGACCTTTTTTTGCTTCCATGTCTTGGCTATTTCAGTATTGCTGCAGTGCACATTTGCCTGCCTCTGTCTTTCTGATTCTGGTGGTCTTAGTTTATAGGCCCAAAAGTTGCCCTGCTGCATCATATGGTAGCTCAATTTTTACCTTTTCAAGCAGCTCCATTCAGTTTTTGTTAGTGCTGTTACCACTTTAAATCCCAGCAGCAGCTAGAAGGTACACAGTTCTCTAAAACCCCTTCAGCATTTATAGTTTGTAGACTTTTTGCTGATGGTCCTGACTGGTGTGAGCTGAAACCTTTTCGAATTTGAATTTGCATGTGGCTAATAATTCCTTATACTGAGCTTTACACATGTCCTTTTTTTCCTTTTCCTTTTTTTTTTAAAGAGTGAGTACAACTTCCCTCCTCTGATTGATTTCTTGAAAAACTTCTCATGTGTTGAATTTTCTTGCCTATTCCCTACCCCAGGGCATTGTTGAGGGCCTGTGTCATTTACAGCCCTGCAGTCCTTGTGACTATATAAGCAACCATTGGCACTGGGTTTAAAGCTGCTCTTGTGGGAAACAGCCACAAGGCGGCAGCATTATTACGTTCTCAACTCTTGTGACTTTGGCAACAGAGTCTTCCTGGAGGTAGGGTTCCGAGGTTGTAAATTAGAGTGGAATGTGCTGGGACAAGCCGCAGAAGTTTATGTCTCCTTACTTATGTTTGTTTTTTAAATATAATTTCTATTTCTTATCGGGGTAAATTTGATTGGAGTGTTTTGATTGTCTGGCTGTACAGAATCTGCTTAATGATTCCTACATATGTCTGTTCATCTTCGGATCCTGTTACCATGTATGTCATCACAGAATGTATATTTTAAAGGTATTCGTGATTATATAATTCATAAAGTTTATCTGTTATATGTTTATATACATTTAACATACATTAGTATATGTATGTTAACCCCATAGTCCTAATTTACCCATCCTCCCACCTTTCATTTTGGCTAACCATTAGTTTATTTGATAAGTCTGTGAGTGTCTTTTTCTGTGGAAATATGTTCATTGGTAGCAATCTTAGGATAACATGCATAAATGATATCACAGGATATTTGTCATACCCTTTTTACTTACTTAACGTTATATGATTATTTCTAGCCTCAACTGTAGTCCTGAAAACGGCATTGTTCATTTTTTTCCCGAGGCTACTATTCCATTCTGTCTATATACCACTTCTTCTTTGTCCATTCATTTGTTTATGGACCTTTTTTTGCTTCCATGTCTTGGCTATTTCAATATTGTTTCAGTGCACATTTGCCTGCATCTGTCTTTCCGATTCTGGTGGTCTTAGGTTATAGGCCCAAAGGTGCCCTGCCGCATCATATGGTAGCTCAATTTTTACCTCTTCAAGCAGCTCGATTCAGTTTGCGTTAGTGCCGTTACCACTTTACATCCCACCAGCAGCTAGAAAGTACACAGTTCTCTAAAACCCCTTCAGCATTTATCGTTTGTAGACTTTTTGCTGATGGTCATGACCGGTGTGAGCTGCACCCTTTTTGACTTTGAATTTGCATGTGGCTAATAATTCCTTATACTGAGCTTTAGGCATGTCCTTTTTTTCTTTTCCTTTTTTTTTAAAGAGTGAGTACAACTTCCCTCCTCTGATTGACTTCTTGAAAAAATTCTCATGTGTTGAATTTTCTTGCCTATTCCCTACCCCAGGGCATTTTTGAGGGCGTGTGTCATTTACAGCCCTGCAGTCCTTGTGACTATATAAGCAACCATTAGCACTGGGTTTAAAGCTGCTGTTGTGGGAAACAGCCACAAGGCGGCAGCATTATTACGTTCTCAACTCTTGTTAGTAGTGCAACAGAGTCTTCCTGTAGGTCGTGTTCCGAGGTTGTAAATTAGAGTGGAATGTGCTGGGACAAGCCCCCAGAAGTTTATGTCTCCTTACTTATGTTTGTTTTTTAAGTTTAAATTCTATTTCTTATCGGAGTAAATTTGATTAGAGTGTTTTGATTGTCTGGCTGTACAGAATCTGCTCAATGATTCATGCATATGTCTGTTCATCTTCGGATCCTGTTACCATGTATGTGATTACAAAATGTATATTTTAAAGGTCTTGGTGATTATATAATACACATAGTTTATCTGTTATATGTTTATATACATTTAACATACATTAGTATATGTATGTTAACCCCATAGTCCTAATTTACCCATCCTCCCACCTTTCATTTTGGCTAACCATTAGTTTATTTGATAAGTCTGTGAGTGTCTTTTTCTGTGGAAATATGTTCATTGGTAGCAATCTTAGGATAACATGCATAAATGATATCACAGGATATTTGTCATACCCTTTTTACTTACTTAACGTTATATGATTATTTCTAGGCTCAATTGTAGGCCTGAAAACGGCATTGTTCATTTTTTTCCCGAGGCTACTATTCCATTCTGTCTATATACCACTTCATCTTTGTCCATTCATCTGTTTATGGACCTTTTTTTGCTTCCATGTCTTGGCTATTTCAGTATTGCTGCAGTGCACACTTGCCTGCCTCTGTCTTTCTGATTCTGGTGGTCTTAGTTTATAGGCCCAAAAGTTGCCCTGCTGCATCATATGGTAGCTCAATTTTTACCTTTTCAAGCAGCTCCATTCAGTTTTTGTTAGTGCTGTTACCACTTTAAATCCCAGCAGCAGCTAGAAGGTACACAGTTCTCTAAAACCCCTTCAGCATTTATAGTTTGTAGACTTTTTGCTGATGGTCCTGACTGGTGTGAGCTGAAACCTTTTCGAATTTGAATTTGCATGTGGCTAATAATTCCTTATACTGAGCTTTACGCATGTCCTTTTTTTCCTTTTCCTTTTTTTTTTAAAGAGTGAGTACAACTTCCCTCCTCTGATTGATTTCTTGAAAAACTTCTCATGTGTTGAATTTTCTTGCCTATTCCCTACCCCAGGGCATTGTTGAGGGCCTGTGTCATTTACAGCCCTGCAGTCCTTGTGACTATATAAGCAACCATTGGCACTGGGTTTAAAGCTGCTCTTGTGGGAAACAGCCACAAGGCGGCAGCATTATTACGTTCTCAACTCTTGTGACTTTGGCAACAGAGTCTTCCTGGAGGTAGGGTTCCGAGGTTGTAAATTAGAGTGGAATGTGCTGGGACAAGCCGCAGAAGTTTATGTCTCCTTACTTATGTTTGTTTTTTAAATATAATTTCTATTTCTTATCGGGGTAAATTTGATTGGAGTGTTTTGATTGTCTGGCTGTACAGAATCTGCTTAATGATTCCTACATATGTCTGTTCATCTTCGGATCCTGTTACCATGTATGTCATCACAGAATGTATATTTTAAAGGTATTCGTGATTATATAATTCATAAAGTTTATCTGTTATATGTTTATATACATTTAACATACATTAGTATATGTATGTTAACCCCATAGTCCTAATTTACCCATCCTCCCACCTTTCATTTTGGCTAACCATTAGTTTATTTGATAAGTCTGTGAGTGTCTTTTTCTGTGGAAATATGTTCATTGGTAGCAATCTTAGGATAACATGCATAAATGATATCACAGGATATTTGTCATACCCTTTTTACTTACTTAACGTTATATGATTATTTCTAGGCTCAACTGTAGTCCTGAAAACGGCATTGTTCATTTTTTTCCCGAGGCTACTATTCCATTCTGTCTATATACCACTTCTTCTTTGTCCATTCATTTGTTTATGGACCTTTTTTTGCTTCCATGTCTTGGCTATTTCAATATTGTTTCAGTGCACATTTGCCTGCATCTGTCTTTCCGATTCTGGTGGTCTTAGGTTATAGGCCCAAAGGTGCCCTGCCGCATCATATGGTAGCTCAATTTTTACCTCTTCAAGCAGCTCGATTCAGTTTGCGTTAGTGCCGTTACCACTTTACATCCCACCAGCAGCTAGAAAGTACACAGTTCTCTAAAACCCCTTCAGCATTTATCGTTTGTAGACTTTTTGCTGATGGTCATGACCGGTGTGAGCTGCACCCTTTTTGACTTTGAATTTGCATGTGGCTAATAATTCCTTATACTGAGCTTTAGGCATGTCCTTTTTTTCTTTTCCTTTTTTTTTAAAGAGTGAGTACAACTTCCCTCCTCTGATTGACTTCTTGAAAAAATTCTCATGTGTTGAATTTTCTTGCCTATTCCCTATCCCAGGGCATTTTTGAGGGCGTGTGTCATTTACAGCCCTGCAGTCCTTGTGACTATATAAGCAACCATTAGCACTGGGTTTAAAGCTGCTGTTGTGGGAAACAGCCACAAGGCGGCAGCATTATTACGTTCTCAACTCTTGTTAGTAGTGCAACAGAGTCTTCCTGTAGGTCGTGTTCCGAGGTTGTAAATTAGAGCGGAATGTGCTGGGACAAGCCCCCAGAAGTTTATGTCTCCTTACTTATGTTTGTTTTTTAAGTTTAAATTCTATTTCTTATCGGAGTAAATTTGATTAGAGTGTTTTGATTGTCTGGCTGTACAGAATCTGCTCAATGATTCATGCATATGTCTGTTCATCTTCGGATCCTGTTACCATGTATGTGATTACAAAATGTATATTTTAAAGGTCTTGGTGATTATATAATACATATAGTTTATCTGTTATATGTTTATATACATTTAACATACATTAGTATATGTATGTTAACCCCATAGTCCTAATTTACCCATCCTCCCACCTTTCATTTTGGCTAACCATTAGTTTATTTGATAAGTCTGTGAGTGTCTTTTTCTGTGGAAATATGTTCATTGGTAGCAATCTTAGGATAACATGTATAAATGATATCATACGATATTTGTCATACCCTTTTTACTTACTTAACGTTATATGAATATTTACAGGCTCAACTGTAGTCCTGAAAACGGCATTGTTCATTTTTTCCCAAGGCTACCATTCCATTCTGTCCATATACCACTTCTTCTTTGTCCATTCATCTGTTTATGGACCTTTTTTTGCTTCCATGTCTTGGCTATTTCAGTATTGCTGCAGTGCACATTTGCCTGCCTCTGTCTTTCTGATTCTGGTGGTCTTAGTTTATAGGCCCAAAAGGTGCCCTGCCGCATCATATGGTAGCTCAATTTTTACCTTTTCAAGCAGCTCCATTCAGTTTGCGTTAGTGCTGTTACCACTTTAAATCCCAGCAGCAGCTAGAAGGTACACAGGTCTCTAAAACCCCTTCAGCATTTATAGTTTGTAGACTTTTTGCTGATGGTCCTGACTGGTGTGAGCTGAAACCTTTTTGAATTTGAATTTGCATGTGGCTAATAATTCCTTATACTGAGCTTTACGCATGTCCTTTTTTTTCTTTTCCTTTTTTTTAAAGAGTGAGTACAACTTCCCTCCTCTGATTGATTTCTTGAAAAACTTCTCATGTGTTGAATTTTCTTACCTATTCCCTACCCCAGGGCATTGTTGAGGGCCTGTGGCATTTACAGCCCTGCAGTCCTTGTGACTATATAAGCAACCATTGGCACTGGGTTTAAAGCTGCTCTTGTGGGAAACAGCCACAAGGCGGCAGCATTATTAACGTTCTCAACTCTTGTGACTTTGGCAACAGAGTCTTCCTGGAGGTAGGGTTCCGAGGTTGTAAAATAGAGTGGAATGTGCTGGGACAAGCCGCAGAAGTTTATGTCTCCTTACTTATGTTTGTTTTTTAAATATAATTTCTATTTCTTATCGGGGTAAATTTGATTGGAGTGTTTTGATTGTCTGGCTGTACAGAATCTGCTTAATGATTCCTACATATGTCTGTTCATCTTCGGATCCTGTTACCATGTATGTCATCACAGAATGTATATTTTAAAGGTATTCGTGATTATATAATTCATAAAGTTTATCTGTTATATGTTTATATACATTTAACATACATTAGTATATGTATGTTAACCCCATAGTCCTAATTTACCCATCCTCCCACCTTTCATTTTGGCTAACCATTAGTTTATTTGATAAGTCTGTGAGTGTCTTTTTCTGTGGAAATATGTTCATTGGTAGCAATCTTAGGATAACATGCATAAATGATATCACAGGATATTTGTCATACCCTTTTTACTTACTTAACGTTATATGATTATTTCTAGGCTCAACTGTAGTCCTGAAAACGGCATTGTTCATTTTTTTCCCAAGGCTACTATTCCATTCTGTCTATATACCACTTCTTCTTTGTCCATTCATTTGTTTATGGACCTTTTTTTGCTTCCATGTCTTGGCTATTTCAATATTGTTTCAGTGCACATTTGCCTGCATCTGTCTTTCCGATTCTGGTGGTCTTAGGTTATAGGCCCAAAGGTGCCCTGCCGCATCATATGGTAGCTCAATTTTTACCTCTTCAAGCAGCTCGATTCAGTTTGCGTTAGTGCCGTTACCACTTTACATCCCACCAGCAGCTAGAAAGTACACAGTTCTCTAAAACCCCTTCAGCATTTATCGTTTGTAGACTTTTTGCTGATGGTCATGACCGGTGTGAGCTGCACCCTTTTTGACTTTGAATTTGCATGTGGCTAATAATTCCTTATACTGAGCTTTAGGCATGTCCTTTTTTTCTTTTCCTTTTTTTTTAAAGAGTGAGTACAACTTCCCTCCTCTGATTGACTTCTTGAAAAAATTCTCATGTGTTGAATTTTCTTGCCTATTCCCTACCCCAGGGCATTTTTGAGGGCGTGTGTCATTTACAGCCCTGCAGTCCTTGTGACTATATAAGCAACCATTAGCACTGGGTTTAAAGCTACTGTTGTGGGAAACAGCCACAAGGCGGCAGCATTATTACGTTCTCAACTCTTGTTAGTAGTGCAACAGAGTCTTCCTGTAGGTCGTGTTCCGAGGTTGTAAATTAGAGTGGAATGTGCTGGGACAAGCCCCCAGAAGTTTATGTCTCCTTACTTATGTTTGTTTTTTAAGTTTAAATTCTATTTCTTATCGGAGTAAATTTGATTAGAGTGTTTTGATTGTCTGGCTGTACAGAATCTGCTCAATGATTCATGCATATGTCTGTTCATCTTCGGATCCTGTTACCATGTATGTGATTACAAAATGTATATTTTAAAGGTCTTGGTGATTATATAATACACATAGTTTATCTGTTATATGTTTATATACATTTAACATACATTAGTATATGTATGTTAACCCCATAGTCCTAATTTACCCATCCTCCCACCTTTCATTTTGGCTAACCATTAGTTTATTTGATAAGTCTGTGAGTGTCTTTTTCTGTGGAAATATGTTCATTGGTAGCAATCTTAGGATAACATGCATAAATGATATCACAGGATATTTGTCATACCCTTTTTACTTACTTAACGTTATATGATTATTTCTAGGCTCAAGTGTAGGCCTGAAAACGGCATTGTTCATTTTTTTCCCGAGGCTACTATTCCATTCTGTCTATATACCACTTCATCTTTGTCCATTCATCTGTTTATGGACCTTTTTTTGCTTCCATGTCTTGGCTATTTCAGTATTGCTGCAGTGCACACTTGCCTGCCTCTGTCTTTCTGATTCTGGTGGTCTTAGTTTATAGGCCCAAAAGTTGCCCTGCTGCATCATATGGTAGCTCAATTTTTACCTTTTCAAGCAGCTCCATTCAGTTTTTGTTAGTGCTGTTACCACTTTAAATCCCAGCAGCAGCTAGAAGGTACACAGTTCTCTAAAACCCCTTCAGCATTTATAGTTTGTAGACTTTTTGCTGATGGTCCTGACTGGTGTGAGCTGAAACCTTTTCGAATTTGAATTTGCATGTGGCTAATAATTCCTTATACTGAGCTTTACGCATGTCCTTTTTTTCCTTTTCCTTTTTTTTTTAAAGAGTGAGTACAACTTCCCTCCTCTGATTGATTTCTTGAAAAACTTCTCATGTGTTGAATTTTCTTGCCTATTCCCTACCCCAGGGCATTGTTGAGGGCCTGTGTCATTTACAGCCCTGCAGTCCTTGTGACTATATAAGCAACCATTGGCACTGGGTTTAAAGCTGCTCTTGTGGGAAACAGCCACAAGGCGGCAGCATTATTACGTTCTCAACTCTTGTGACTTTGGCAACAGAGTCTTCCTGGAGGTAGGGTTCCGAGGTTGTAAATTAGAGTGGAATGTGCTGGGACAAGCCGCAGAAGTTTATGTCTCCTTACTTATGTTTGTTTTTTAAATATAATTTCTATTTCTTATCGGGGTAAATTTGATTGGAGTGTTTTGATTGTCTGGCTGTACAGAATCTGCTTAATGATTCCTACATATGTCTGTTCATCTTCGGATCCTGTTACCATGTATGTCATCACAGAATGTATATTTTAAAGGTATTCGTGATTATATAATTCATAAAGTTTATCTGTTATATGTTTATATACATTTAACATACATTAGTATATGTATGTTAACCCCATAGTCCTAATTTACCCATCCTCCCACCTTTCATTTTGGCTAACCATTAGTTTATTTGATAAGTCTGTGAGTGTCTTTTTCTGTGGAAATATGTTCATTGGTAGCAATCTTAGGATAACATGCATAAATGATATCACAGGATATTTGTCATACCCTTTTTACTTACTTAACGTTATATGATTATTTCTAGGCTCAACTGTAGTCCTGAAAACGGCATTGTTCATTTTTTTCCCGAGGCTACTATTCCATTCTGTCTATATACCACTTCTTCTTTGTCCATTCATTTGTTTATGGACCTTTTTTTGCTTCCATGTCTTGGCTATTTCAATATTGTTTCAGTGCACATTTGCCTGCATCTGTCTTTCCGATTCTGGTGGTCTTAGGTTATAGGCCCAAAGGTGCCCTGCCGCATCATATGGTAGCTCAATTTTTACCTCTTCAAGCAGCTCGATTCAGTTTGCGTTAGTGCTGTTACCACTTTACATCCCACCAGCAGCTAGAAAGTACACAGTTCTCTAAAACCCCTTCAGCATTTATCGTTTGTAGACTTTTTGCTGATGGTCATGACCGGTGTGAGCTGCACCCTTTTTGACTTTGAATTTGCATGTGGCTAATAATTCCTTATACTGAGCTTTAGGCATGTCCTTTTTTTCTTTTCCTTTTTTTTAAAGAGTGAGTACAACTTCCCTCCTCTGATTGACTTCTTGAAAAAATTCTCATGTGTTGAATTTTCTTGCCTATTCCCTACCCCAGGGCATTTTTGAGGGCGTGTGTCATTTACAGCCCTGCAGTCCTTGTGACTATATAAGCAACCATTAGCACTGGGTTTAAAGCTGCTGTTGTGGGAAACAGCCACAAGGCGGCAGCATTATTACGTTCTCAACTCTTGTTAGTAGTGCAACAGAGTCTTCCTGTAGGTCGTGTTCCGAGGTTGTAAATTAGAGCGGAATGTGCTGGGACAAGCCCCCAGAAGTTTATGTCTCCTTACTTATGTTTGTTTTTTAAGTTTAAATTCTATTTCTTATCGGAGTAAATTTGATTAGAGTGTTTTGATTGTCTGGCTGTACAGAATCTGCTCAATGATTCATGCATATGTCTGTTCATCTTCGGATCCTGTTACCATGTATGTGATTACAAAATGTATATTTTAAAGGTCTTGGTGATTATATAATACATATAGTTTATCTGTTATATGTTTATATACATTTAACATACATTAGTATATGTATGTTAACCCCATAGTCCTAATTTACCCATCCTCCCACCTTTCATTTTGGCTAACCATTAGTTTATTTGATAAGTCTGTGAGTGTCTTTTTCTGTGGAAATATGTTCATTGGTAGCAATCTTAGGATAACATGTATAAATGATATCATAGGATATTTGTCATACCCTTTTTACTTACTTAACGTTATATGATTATTTACAGGCTCAACTGTAGTCCTGAAAACGGCATTGTTCATTTTTTCCCAAGGCTACCATTCCATTCTGTCCATATACCACTTCTTCTTTGTCCATTCATCTGTTTATGGACCTTTTTTTGCTTCCATGTCTTGGCTATTTTAGTATTGCTGCAGTGCACATTTGCCTGCCTCTGTCTTTCTGATTCTGGTGGTCTTAGTTTATAGGCCCAAAAGTTGCCCTGCCGCATCATATGGTAGCTCAATTTTTACCTTTTCAAGCAGCTCCATTCAGTTTGCGTTAGTGCTGTTACCACTTTAAATCCCAGCAGCAGCTAGAAGGTACACAGGTCTCTAAAACCCCTTCAGCATTTATAGTTTGTAGACTTTTTGCTGATGGTCCTGACTGGTGTGAGCTGAAACCTTTTTGAATTTGAATTTGCATGTGGCTAATAATTCCTTATACTGAGCTTTACGCATGTCCTTTTTTTTCTTTTCCTTTTTTTTAAAGAGTGAGTACAACTTCCCTCCTCTGATTGATTTCTTGAAAAACTTCTCATGTGTTGAATTTTCTTACCTATTCCCTACCCCAGGGCATTGTTGAGGGCCTGTGGCATTTACAGCCCTGCAGTCCTTGTGACTATATAAGCAACCATTGGCACTGGGTTTAAAGCTGCTCTTGTGGGAAACAGCCACAAGGCGGCAGCATTATTAACGTTCTCAACTCTTGTGACTTTGGCAACAGAGTCTTCCTGGAGGTAGGGTTCCGAGGTTGTAAAATAGAGTGGAATGTGCTGGGACAAGCCGCAGAAGTTTATGTCTCCTTACTTATGTTTGTTTTTTAAATATAATTTCTATTTCTTATCGGGGTAAATTTGATTGGAGTGTTTTGATTGTCTGGCTGTACAGAATCTGCTTAATGATTCCTACATATGTCTGTTCATCTTCGGATCCTGTTACCATGTATGTCATCACAGAATGTATATTTTAAAGGTATTCGTGATTATATAATTCATAAAGTTTATCTGTTATATGTTTATATACATTTAACATACATTAGTATATGTATGTTAACCCCATAGTCCTAATTTACCCATCCTCCCACCTTTCATTTTGGCTAACCATTAGTTTATTTGATAAGTCTGTGAGTGTCTTTTTCTGTGGAAATATGTTCATTGGTAGCAATCTTAGGATAACATGCATAAATGATATCACAGGATATTTGTCATACCCTTTTTACTTACTTAACGTTATATGATTATTTCTAGGCTCAACTGTAGTCCTGAAAACGGCATTGTTCATTTTTTTCCCGAGGCTACTATTCCATTCTGTCTATATACCACTTCTTCTTTGTCCATTCATTTGTTTATGGACCTTTTTTTGCTTCCATGTCTTGGCTATTTCAATATTGTTTCAGTGCACATTTGCCTGCATCTGTCTTTCCGATTCTGGTGGTCTTAGGTTATAGGCCCAAAGGTGCCCTGCCGCATCATATGGTAGCTCAATTTTTACCTCTTCAAGCAGCTCGATTCAGTTTGCGTTAGTGCCGTTACCACTTTACATCCCACCAGCAGCTAGAAAGTACACAGTTCTCTAAAACCCCTTCAGCATTTATCGTTTGTAGACTTTTTGCTGATGGTCATGACCGGTGTGAGCTGCACCCTTTTTGACTTTGAATTTGCATGTGGCTAATAATTCCTTATACTGAGCTTTAGGCATGTCCTTTTTTTCTTTTCCTTTTTTTTTAAAGAGTGAGTACAACTTCCCTCCTCTGATTGACTTCTTGAAAAAATTCTCATGTGTTGAATTTTCTTGCCTATTCCCTACCCCAGGGCATTTTTGAGGGCGTGTGTCATTTACAGCCCTGCAGTCCTTGTGACTATATAAGCAACCATTAGCACTGGGTTTAAAGCTGCTGTTGTGGGAAACAGCCACAAGGCGGCAGCATTATTACGTTCTCAACTCTTGTTAGTAGTGCAACAGAGTCTTCCTGTAGGTCGTGTTCCGAGGTTGTAAATTAGAGTGGAATGTGCTGGGACAAGCCCCCAGAAGTTTATGTCTCCTTACTTATGTTTGTTTTTTAAGTTTAAATTCTATTTCTTATCGGAGTAAATTTGATTAGAGTGTTTTGATTGTCTGGCTGTACAGAATCTGCTCAATGATTCATGCATATGTCTGTTCATCTTCGGATCCTGTTACCATGTATGTGATTACAAAATGTATATTTTAAAGGTCTTGGTGATTATATAATACACATAGTTTATCTGTTATATGTTTATATACATTTAACATACATTAGTATATGTATGTTAACCCCATAGTCCTAATTTACCCATCCTCCCACCTTTCATTTTGGCTAACCATTAGTTTATTTGATAAGTCTGTGAGTGTCTTTTTCTGTGGAAATATGTTCATTGGTAGCAATCTTAGGATAACATGCATAAATGATATCACAGGATATTTGTCATACCCTTTTTACTTACTTAACGTTATATGATTATTTCTAGGCTCAATTGTAGGCCTGAAAACGGCATTGTTCATTTTTTTCCCGAGGCTACTATTCCATTCTGTCTATATACCACTTCATCTTTGTCCATTCATCTGTTTATGGACCTTTTTTTGCTTCCATGTCTTGGCTATTTCAGTATTGCTGCAGTGCACACTTGCCTGCCTCTGTCTTTCTGATTCTGGTGGTCTTAGTTTATAGGCCCAAAAGTTGCCCTGCTGCATCATATGGTAGCTCAATTTTTACCTTTTCAAGCAGCTCCATTCAGTTTTTGTTAGTGCTGTTACCACTTTAAATCCCAGCAGCAGCTAGAAGGTACACAGTTCTCTAAAACCCCTTCAGCATTTATAGTTTGTAGACTTTTTGCTGATGGTCCTGACTGGTGTGAGCTGAAACCTTTTCGAATTTGAATTTGCATGTGGCTAATAATTCCTTATACTGAGCTTTACGCATGTCCTTTTTTTCCTTTTCCTTTTTTTTTTTAAAGAGTGAGTACAACTTCCCTCCTCTGATTGATTTCTTGAAAAACTTCTCATGTGTTGAATTTTCTTGCCTATTCCCTACCCCAGGGCATTGTTGAGGGCCTGTGTCATTTACAGCCCTGCAGTCCTTGTGACTATATAAGCAACCATTGGCACTGGGTTTAAAGCTGCTCTTGTGGGAAACAGCCACAAGGCGGCAGCATTATTACGTTCTCAACTCTTGTGACTTTGGCAACAGAGTCTTCCTGGAGGTAGGGTTCCGAGGTTGTAAATTAGAGTGGAATGTGCTGGGACAAGCCGCAGAAGTTTATGTCTCCTTACTTATGTTTGTTTTTTAAATATAATTTCTATTTCTTATCGGGGTAAATTTGATTGGAGTGTTTTGATTGTCTGGCTGTACAGAATCTGCTTAATGATTCCTACATATGTCTGTTCATCTTCGGATCCTGTTACCATGTATGTCATCACAGAATGTATATTTTAAAGGTATTCGTGATTATATAATTCATAAAGTTTATCTGTTATATGTTTATATACATTTAACATACATTAGTATATGTATGTTAACCCCATAGTCCTAATTTACCCATCCTCCCACCTTTCATTTTGGCTAACCATTAGTTTATTTGATAAGTCTGTGAGTGTCTTTTTCTGTGGAAATATGTTCATTGGTAGCAATCTTAGGATAACATGCATAAATGATATCACAGGATATTTGTCATACCCTTTTTACTTACTTAACGTTATATGATTATTTCTAGGCTCAACTGTAGTCCTGAAAACGGCATTGTTCATTTTTTTCCCGAGGCTACTATTCCATTCTGTCTATATACCACTTCTTCTTTGTCCATTCATTTGTTTATGGACCTTTTTTTGCTTCCATGTCTTGGCTATTTCAATATTGTTTCAGTGCACATTTGCCTGCATCTGTCTTTCCGATTCTGGTGGTCTTAGGTTATAGGCCCAAAGGTGCCCTGCCGCATCATATGGTAGCTCAATTTTTACCTCTTCAAGCAGCTCGATTCAGTTTGCGTTAGTGCCGTTACCACTTTACATCCCACCAGCAGCTAGAAAGTACACAGTTCTCTAAAACCCCTTCAGCATTTATCGTTTGTAGACTTTTTGCTGATGGTCATGACCGGTGTGAGCTGCACCCTTTTTGACTTTGAATTTGCATGTGGCTAATAATTCCTTATACTGAGCTTTAGGCATGTCCTTTTTTTCTTTTCCTTTTTTTTTAAAGAGTGAGTACAACTTCCCTCCTCTGATTGACTTCTTGAAAAAATTCTCATGTGTTGAATTTTCTTGCCTATTCCCTACCCCAGGGCATTTTTGAGGGCGTGTGTCATTTACAGCCCTGCAGTCCTTGTGACTATATAAGCAACCATTAGCACTGGGTTTAAAGCTGCTGTTGTGGGAAACAGCCACAAGGCGGCAGCATTATTACGTTCTCAACTCTTGTTAGTAGTGCAACAGAGTCTTCCTGTAGGTCGTGTTCCGAGGTTGTAAATTAGAGCGGAATGTGCTGGGACAAGCCCCCAGAAGTTTATGTCTCCTTACTTATGTTTGTTTTTTAAGTTTAAATTCTATTTCTTATCGGAGTAAATTTGATTAGAGTGTTTTGATTGTCTGGCTGTACAGAATCTGCTCAATGATTCATGCATATGTCTGTTCATCTTCGGATCCTGTTACCATGTATGTGATTACAAAATGTATATTTTAAAGGTCTTGGTGATTATATAATACATATAGTTTATCTGTTATATGTTTATATACATTTAACATACATTAGTATATGTATGTTAACCCCATAGTCCTAATTTACCCATCCTCCCACCTTTCATTTTGGCTAACCATTAGTTTATTTGATAAGTCTGTGAGTGTCTTTTTCTGTGGAAATATGTTCATTGGTAGCAATCTTAGGATAACATGTATAAATGATATCATACGATATTTGTCATACCCTTTTTACTTACTTAACGTTATATGAATATTTACAGGCTCAACTGTAGTCCTGAAAACGGCATTGTTCATTTTTTCCCAAGGCTACCATTCCATTCTGTCCATATACCACTTCTTCTTTGTCCATTCATCTGTTTATGGACCTTTTTTTGCTTCCATGTCTTGGCTATTTCAGTATTGCTGCAGTGCACATTTGCCTGCCTCTGTCTTTCTGATTCTGGTGGTCTTAGTTTATAGGCCCAAAAGGTGCCCTGCCGCATCATATGGTAGCTCAATTTTTACCTTTTCAAGCAGCTCCATTCAGTTTGCGTTAGTGCTGTTACCACTTTAAATCCCAGCAGCAGCTAGAAGGTACACAGGTCTCTAAAACCCCTTCAGCATTTATAGTTTGTAGACTTTTTGCTGATGGTCCTGACTGGTGTGAGCTGAAACCTTTTTGAATTTGAATTTGCATGTGGCTAATAATTCCTTATACTGAGCTTTACGCATGTCCTTTTTTTTCTTTTCCTTTTTTTTAAAGAGTGAGTACAACTTCCCTCCTCTGATTGATTTCTTGAAAAACTTCTCATGTGTTGAATTTTCTTACCTATTCCCTACCCCAGGGCATTGTTGAGGGCCTGTGGCATTTACAGCCCTGCAGTCCTTGTGACTATATAAGCAACCATTGGCACTGGGTTTAAAGCTGCTCTTGTGGGAAACAGCCACAAGGCGGCAGCATTATTAACGTTCTCAACTCTTGTGACTTTGGCAACAGAGTCTTCCTGGAGGTAGGGTTCCGAGGTTGTAAAATAGAGTGGAATGTGCTGGGACAAGCCGCAGAAGTTTATGTCTCCTTACTTATGTTTGTTTTTTAAATATAATTTCTATTTCTTATCGGGGTAAATTTGATTGGAGTGTTTTGATTGTCTGGCTGTACAGAATCTGCTTAATGATTCCTACATATGTCTGTTCATCTTCGGATCCTGTTACCATGTATGTCATCACAGAATGTATATTTTAAAGGTATTCGTGATTATATAATTCATAAAGTTTATCTGTTATATGTTTATATACATTTAACATACATTAGTATATGTATGTTAACCCCATAGTCCTAATTTACCCATCCTCCCACCTTTCATTTTGGCTAACCATTAGTTTATTTGATAAGTCTGTGAGTGTCTTTTTCTGTGGAAATATGTTCATTGGTAGCAATCTTAGGATAACATGCATAAATGATATCACAGGATATTTGTCATACCCTTTTTACTTACTTAACGTTATATGATTATTTCTAGGCTCAACTGTAGTCCTGAAAACGGCATTGTTCATTTTTTTCCCGAGGCTACTATTCCATTCTGTCTATATACCACTTCTTCTTTGTCCATTCATTTGTTTATGGACCTTTTTTTGCTTCCATGTCTTGGCTATTTCAATATTGTTTCAGTGCACATTTGCCTGCATCTGTCTTTCCGATTCTGGTGGTCTTAGGTTATAGGCCCAAAGGTGCCCTGCCGCATCATATGGTAGCTCAATTTTTACCTCTTCAAGCAGCTCGATTCAGTTTGCGTTAGTGCCGTTACCACTTTACATCCCACCAGCAGCTAGAAAGTACACAGTTCTCTAAAACCCCTTCAGCATTTATCGTTTGTAGACTTTTTGCTGATGGTCATGACCGGTGTGAGCTGCACCCTTTTTGACTTTGAATTTGCATGTGGCTAATAATTCCTTATACTGAGCTTTAGGCATGTCCTTTTTTTCTTTTCCTTTTTTTTTAAAGAGTGAGTACAACTTCCCTCCTCTGATTGACTTCTTGAAAAAATTCTCATGTGTTGAATTTTCTTGCCTATTCCCTACCCCAGGGCATTTTTGAGGGCGTGTGTCATTTACAGCCCTGCAGTCCTTGTGACTATATAAGCAACCATTAGCACTGGGTTTAAAGCTACTGTTGTGGGAAACAGCCACAAGGCGGCAGCATTATTACGTTCTCAACTCTTGTTAGTAGTGCAACAGAGTCTTCCTGTAGGTCGTGTTCCGAGGTTGTAAATTAGAGTGGAATGTGCTGGGACAAGCCCCCAGAAGTTTATGTCTCCTTACTTATGTTTGTTTTTTAAGTTTAAATTCTATTTCTTATCGGAGTAAATTTGATTAGAGTGTTTTGATTGTCTGGCTGTACAGAATCTGCTCAATGATTCATGCATATGTCTGTTCATCTTCGGATCCTGTTACCATGTATGTGATTACAAAATGTATATTTTAAAGGTCTTGGTGATTATATAATACACATAGTTTATCTGTTATATGTTTATATACATTTAACATACATTAGTATATGTATGTTAACCCCATAGTCCTAATTTACCCATCCTCCCACCTTTCATTTTGGCTAACCATTAGTTTATTTGATAAGTCTGTGAGTGTCTTTTTCTGTGGAAATATGTTCATTGGTAGCAATCTTAGGATAACATGCATAAATGATATCACAGGATATTTGTCATACCCTTTTTACTTACTTAACGTTATATGATTATTTCTAGGCTCAAGTGTAGGCCTGAAAACGGCATTGTTCATTTTTTTCCCGAGGCTACTATTCCATTCTGTCTATATACCACTTCATCTTTGTCCATTCATCTGTTTATGGACCTTTTTTTGCTTCCATGTCTTGGCTATTTCAGTATTGCTGCAGTGCACACTTGCCTGCCTCTGTCTTTCTGATTCTGGTGGTCTTAGTTTATAGGCCCAAAAGTTGCCCTGCTGCATCATATGGTAGCTCAATTTTTACCTTTTCAAGCAGCTCCATTCAGTTTTTGTTAGTGCTGTTACCACTTTAAATCCCAGCAGCAGCTAGAAGGTACACAGTTCTCTAAAACCCCTTCAGCATTTATAGTTTGTAGACTTTTTGCTGATGGTCCTGACTGGTGTGAGCTGAAACCTTTTCGAATTTGAAT